>NC_141318.1:630000-645000 GCF_037954325.1 Fistularia commersonii
ACACACACTTCCCCCCCGTGACACAATGCAGAGTGGACTGATCCATTCCTGACCCAGGAGGCCCAGGAGGTCCAGGAGGTCCTCCTCTATGCTGATGACTCCAGAAGCTTCCTTCTCCGTTAGCATGTAGCATCCCAGCTAGCATCATGATCTCATTCAATCGCCGTTGTCATTTTTTTTTTTTTTGGGGGGGTGTTTAAGCATGGGAACAAGACTCAGCTTTGCATTTTGGGGCATGCTCACACACACACACCCACACACACACAAACACACACACAATAGAAACCAGTCATTCCGGAAAGCGCCGTTCAATAAAAACACAGGAATCAAAAGAGACGTTTCTCAGGCTGCGGTTTTTTTTTGTTGCCAAAGGAAGGAACTCGGCATATTTGCCTTTTGAGTAATTAAACCAGACGGGCGTGAACTCCTGAGGGCCGCCGAAAAACACCGTCACTACACGGGAATTAGCGCTTATTAGCATGAAATGAATGGCGATAAACACATCTTTGGATGATTTTAGCTTTAAAGTTATGGTTTGCTATTCATGTGTAGTTACCATGTAATAACACCTGAGTGAGTAATAAAGGTGTTATAAGCGTCTTGAGACAGAACAGCCGTGTTACCATGGTAACGAGCCACTACAAGACATGATCTAATCTGAGCCTGGAGAGCTAAACCAGGAACCTGCTTGAGGAACATCAGGGCGTGACACCACCCAATCCAACATGGCCGACGCAGACGACGGGAAGGGAAGGATGGCGGACGTTGAACCTTCAACTCAGCCTACAGGTCACCATGGCAACAAGGGGTCGCTGTGCACCATCGTGGAAGGAGAACATGGAGACAACCTTGGACGTGGAGAACCTGTGAGGACCTGCTGGAGACCGACCAGCTGGACCAGGTTCCACCTCCTGGTTCTGGATCCGTCCCAAGATCAACAACCCAGCTAGCGTCTGATCCGCAGTCAGCTTAGAGAAGACGTCCTCGCACGGGGACGTCCAGGTCAACCACCACAGCTTTCGAGACACCGGTTCCGGTCTCGGACCCGTACCTCGGCGCGCGGCTAGCTAGGCGTCCTCGCACGAGGACACGCGGCGTGGAGCGTGCGACGCAGCCCTAACCGACCGCCGCCACCTTTGACCTCCGCCGCTCTGCTGCCTTTTCAAAACCAACACGTGAGATATCGCGAGACTCACCTCCAGGCGCGTGTGCTGCAGGTACGCCTCGCTGTCGTGCGCGGCCACGCTCAGGTGCGGCACGCTGTGCACGTACACCGGAGACACCATCTGCTGCACCAGCGGCCGCTGCACCACCTGCTGCATCTGCGGCTGCAGAACCACGAACTGCTGCTGCTGCTGCTGCTGCTGCACCGGAACCAGGTAACGCACGGATCCGTACGCGCCGTTAACCGCGTACGGTAACGCCGTCGCCGGGGAAACCAGCGCGGCGCCGCCCGGACCGTCCGCCGCTGCGACGTTCACGGTCCGGTAGGTGGTGGTGGTGTTCTTCTGGGTGGTCTGGACCGACATGGCCGCCCCTCGGACCTCCCGCCTCCTCAGCGAGAAGAAACAAGTTCTGCCAGGAGTTTTTCCGGGTTCTTCTCCTTCCTGGACCTTCCCGGGACGACTGAGGGCGGCGAGCAAACACCGCCCGGTTCACCGGGAGGGGCGGGAACATCTCCGCCTCCTGGTCTTAAAGGAGCCCCGCGGAACCGGCAGAACACGGAAGTTCCGCTTTCTTTGACTTTCTTTTCTTTTTCACGTTCCTTTCCATCCATTGCATTTTTTTTTTTTTGGAGCGTTTATTTTAATAGTTTTACCTGTTTTTGTCACTCTTTAGTTAATAACACATGTGTCAACTCAAAGTCAGATTGATATATGTACGAATACATCATATATATAAGATATACAACTGATTTGGGGGAGGGTTTGTGTTTGTTTCAGACCCTAGCAGTGATTTAAACAAAAACATACAGTCATGAACATGTCTAACGTGTCCAAAGTGGAGGTGAAATTCATTTTCACACTTGTTTGTTCCCTTTCATTCATCATTTTTATTTTATCTTTTACAATTCTGTTATATTTGACATGATATTGACAAAAATATTCAGTATTATGTGCGTAAAGTATGTGTGTGAGGGCCCACCAGGGCCGGAAAGAAAAGAACTACAAAACCCAGTGTGCACTAGCGGATTGAAATCCCGCATCGCAAATCTCGCGACACGCCGCGGGATCGCGCCTCGACCGCTCGCTATTCCATCACGGAAATCTTCCTTTCGATACAACACAATAATGGCCGCCGTCCGAGCGTCTCACCGCAGCTGGAACTACCGGTACCGGACGCTCCCTTCGTCAGCTTGAAGTATCCGTCGTAGCCGGTAAGAGGAACCGCGCCGAGGCGGTTTGGCATCCCGGCCGGCGGCAGCTCGGTCCCGCTATCCGTGAGCGGCGGTGGGGATGAGGAGGCGGAAGCAGGGGGGGAGGGGTCTGGCTGTACCGAACTACGACCACAAATTTAGCTTTTAAAGAACGGTGTGGGTTTCCGGTGACCCCCGGGGCTCCAAACCCGCCGTTGTCACTACGTAGCCGGTGTTTAATTTCCGCCCTTTAATTCGGGGTGGGTGGCGCACCCACCGGGGGCCTCCTTCACCCGTCATTTTAAACAAAAACACCGGAATCCAGCTCCGTCGTAGGGAGTCACACATCTTTCAGCTCCGGTGACGCGGCCCTCCGCGGCTCCCCGCGTCCGGTTGTCTCCGGTGGAGAACCGGAGCCGGTGGCGTGTCGGTGATGCTGACGGTCGTTACGTAACGGAGACCCGCCGTCATTCACCGCCCCCGACCCCCTCCGACCGGCCGGGATGCAGCCGCTTCCATATATCACTCCGCACCGGCCGAGACGCAGCCAGAGAAAAAGTAGTCCCTCCGTTTTTCAGGTTCTCCATCCACCGGGACGATCCGTTCTACGGAGAACCAGAGGACCAGGGTTCTCCTGGTCCTGCTGAGACCCAGGGCTCCTGGAACCAGGAGGAAGTGGTTTCCTTCCCTTTTTTTGTCTACTGACATTTAATGACTCGATGAAGGTTCTGCAGATACACCATATACGTTTAGCAGTGGTAGGCCTGCAAGGCCTTCTCTGCTGGCCTAAAAAAATAATCTGAATCACAAACGTTAATTAAAATTTGTCCATGAATATTAATTAAATAAGTCCAAACGGTCTGTTCACTTCCTTTCATAGCTTTTCTCCTGGTTGTGCCGCTTCCAGACATGCATTTTCATACTAAAGCTTTTAACCAATCACATTTCAGCCATCATCTGTTGCCAAGCAGGGTCAAAGTCAAAGATGTCTGCCTGGGGGGGGGTCTGCACAATCAGTTCTGCAAGCCCTTCACGCAAAAAATAAGTGTTGATGACGCTGTCGCTTCAACCAATCAGATTTTGAGTTGGCGACATCTAAGCCTTCTAGCAGGCTTCGGCAACGTCAGGTATTCACACCCTCTGATTGGACAGTCACAGAGTGGACATGTGTATTAGCGAGGAGAAGCATACTAGCGAGCTGCAAACAGAAATATAGTTGTGTTTGTTTAATGTTATTTTTTTCAACCCACAATGGCAACAGAAGGAGAAGAAACAGATTTAATTCGTAATATATCTTTAAAGCGATCTTCTTTTTATAGAAAAGCTGGACATAGTAAAGAAGAGTCGGGCAACTCCTAAGCTAGTGAATCTTACGCAACCAGGAAAAGGATTTGTCCGACATTTTCAAGCCACGAACTACGACCAGTAGTGATGGCTCACAGGCTCCGACGTGCACGGAAAATTATATTACTGGGAGTAATAAAATATCATATCAGCATTCTTTACATATACAAACTGTTGCATGGATAAAAGCACATGTCATTAAACGTTATTATCTCTTACCTTTACCTATAAATGAAGTCCATGCGCCGCTCCTTCTGAAGCATCCATAACTTGCTTGTAGAAGTCTTCCTTATCTTTCTTCACTTTTAAAAGTCTCTCCGTCTCAATGGAAATCACTGCCAGTGAAGACGGTCGTCCTCGATCGTTCCTGTTCCGACTGTATGTTTTGAGTCTTTTTGGCGCCGAGAACGAGCATTACGCCGATGCTGTCGTAGCGAACGGTGACCACCGGCCGGAGTGACTTTGTCTTCTTAGGAACAGTCTGAATGAGATCCTTCTGGGCCAGAAAGTGGAGAAGCTGCCCAGAAGATTTACATTAATACTTCACCGTTTGTGAGCCATCCAGACCCATGAGATCGGCAAAAAATAACTGGATGGCTGCACTTGACCTGCTAACTGTTTACTGTAGCTTGCTATTGCTAATTATAGTATTCTGTAGCCGACTAGTAAGAAGGATCCCTGGGATCAGCGGCGCCCCCTAGCATGAGGCACCGTCACTGCCTGCCTCACCTCATGTCTCTTCACACTCGTTTTATGATTACGAGAAAAATGAGAAACACGTTACAGTTGTTGACGTAAAACATTCAAAACATAAGCTAAACTGTGGAAATTTAGTTCATATATTAAAAGTGTTTTATTAATAGTGACATCCACAGAGACAGCACTACGGTCTCAGTGCATAGCATGCTAGCACAGTTAGCAGAATCATTGTGTAATCCATAGTGGGCTCAGCTGGTTGCCGTGTCACCGCACGTCTCTTCTTCATATCCGAACGGTAAATGTGAATGTTTTTTAGTGATTTTGAAAACAAATGGAGAACTTTATAATACAAATCACTGAATAAATATAACCATTTAATTCATTTATTCATTTTGCATTTTTTTTCTTTCCGTGATGGCAGTTGAGGCCCCCCTGCCTCTACTGACTGCACCTCGCTGACTACATACATATACATTTATATATATATACACACACACACACACACACACACACACACACAGTAAACCCTCGCTATAACCTGGTTCATCTATTGTGACTTCGCTGTTTTGCAGATTTTTATAGTGCAGTTTTTTTAACGCTTTTTTTTTTTTACAGTACAGTATGTTGTGTTCTGCATGCTAATTGGCTAAAGGACGGTAGGCCAGTGTCAACAATCTCCACGGCTTGTCTCTGCACAGTTTGCCAAGTTTACGTTTGCAAATTTTCTCCATGACAAAACCCACAATGTCGACGAAACGTTCTGCGCCACCAAAGGCACCCGACGACGCCCCCAAAAGGAAGAGGAAGATGTTAGCTATCGCAGACATGCTATGTGACTGTTACGGAATTAATGAATCTTCAGTTCGTTACACAAAGGAAGAGGAAAATAACATCAGGACAAAAGCGGCGATAAGTTTTAACAAGGATGCAAAAAGGGCTGTGAGTGTCAGATTGAGACCTTTGTAAGGATGGAGTTCTTTAGCTTTGTGGATTCATGACTGCAGGAGAAACAACAGTGTGCTGGATACCAACGTTCTCTGCACAAAAGCTAAAATACTGTATAAAAGCTTTGCTGACAGCGATGACATTCATGACGACAGAGGAGGAGGATCTGGACGAGTGCTGCTCACACAGTATCGCACCCGTTTACTGCCAGCGAGGCCTGCTTTCACAAATGACAGAATCGCTTTACACTTAAAAAACCCATAAGACAGGTTTTGATATTCGGTTTCATTCTATAGTGCAGTATTATATTCAATAATAATTGTAAAAATAAAGCTGACTACTTTGCGGATTTCGCCTATTTTTAGAACGTAACCCGGCAATAAACGAGGGTTTACTGTATATGTACATAATTTATACATAATTATACTATAGAATTATATACAGTACATACAATATATACACATAATTTTATATAAATATATATATACGTGTGTGTGTGTATCATATCTATAACTACATATCTTATATATAACTTCATATCACATATATAAAACACCATATCATATATATAATTACATATCATGTATTACGACGCACTATGTAAACAACTTGTCTGTCTATGAGCCGGGAGCTTTCATTGCAAAGTAATGACAATTAAAAATCTTGATTCTTGATGTTTATGATTTATATACGTCTATATATCCGTCTGCAAACAGGGTGGATTAGATGTAACATGTTGATGTTCTTCCATAGACAACAATCAAGTGCTTTCGTTGTGCGATCCTGTGATTTTCTTCTGTTCTAGTGTCTCCAACCACTGACCTTTGACCTCTCCTGCTTCTCCAGCCGCCCTCCACCTCCACCCGCAGCTGGACCTTCAGCCACAATGCATTGCCGGAAGCTTCCGTGTATCTCGGAGAGTCCGGCGTAACTGTCGCCGCCGCCGCTTTGCCTCGCCGGAGCCGAGCGTGAAGGTAGGAGATGATGGACCTCCAGCCGCGACCGACTCCAACCTTCTCCAGATGTTGATATTTGTTGACATGAAAGATGTCAGATAGACGTATCTCAGACGTGAGGTGATGAACCCACTCGCTCCCCCTCCAGAGTCCATCCTGGTCGACCTTCTCCTTCATCTCGCTGTCATCATGTCCGGCTCAGGTGACCTACCAGGTGAGTCCCTCCGCCTCGGCGTCCATCTTGGATTTGTTCGCACGCTGGGCGCTTCTTTAGCACGTCCTGCTAGCATCACAAAGGCACCTCCGCGCAGAAGATCCAACTCACCCCCCTTTTATACCCTTCTAGCTAACAGCCCTAAAACTAAACCTTTTAAAAAATGCTAAGCTAACGCTTGTGCTAACAGCCGTTGCGCATGTGTGTGTGTCGGCAGCCATTGAGGGCTCGGGGATGGGCGGGATGAAGCTCCCCATCGGGATGACCCGCCGGGCGCTGAGCTACGACGACAACCTGGAGGCGCCCATGTCCACGCCCCCCCACGACATCAACATCACCAGCCTGTGGCGCCGGCCCGTCGTCCCAGAGAGGAAGTTCTCGCACCTGGCCGAGGTAGCCGCCCCCTGCACCCGCATGCTAATACCTGGAGCTAATTCGTGCTACATTTGAGCTCATTCAATGCCTATGTTGCTAAATGCTAATATGCGGTCGTATCTCCGTGGGGAACGTCTTGGTAGCTCCCGGCGAGCATCTCGCTAACGTTTAGCGTCTCAACAATCATCTGCAGTGGCTTCACGGCAATAAACGTTTTGTATGGTTGATGATGTTGGCGTGTTCGGCCCCACCAGGAGGAAGAGGGCGGCGTGGCGCCCCCGCCCGCCGCGCAGGACAGCACCCCCACCCGCTCGCCTAACGTCGTGAAGACCAAGGCCTCCTCCATGATCCTCAACTCCCTCATCACCAGTAAGACGCGCCAACGGCACCGTAATCGGCACGCCGGCGGGTTTATTCACGCTATGCTCCGCCCCCTCTTCCCCTTCCAGAGCAGACCCACGATAGCATGTACAAGTTCGAGCAGAAGGCGGGGCTGACGGACGCCAGCTACACGCCGCACAAGGGCCTCACCGCCGAGGAGACGCGACACCTGCACCGCATGCCCGAGTCCTTCCAGGTGACAACAGCGCTCTCTCAAGCTAACGTGCAGCAATAACTGCGTAATAGCTACGTAATAGATGTGTAATAGCTGTGTAATAACTGTGTAATAGCTGTGTAATAGCTGTGTAATAACTGTGTAATAGCGTTCTCTCATGTGGTTGCTTGGGTTTCCTCCATGCCTCCATTGCCATTTTCACTTTTATTGCACCACAAAGAGTCAGGATGAAGGTTCATGTGGAACTTACGCAGGTTGCAAACAGACGGATGAGTGTTATTACACCTCTATGTGGTGTTATTACATTGTAATAGACGCCTGAGATGTTTATCTCCTCTCAGAAAATGCAGATCCAGAGCATGGAAGCGCGGGAGGAGCGCCAGAACTCGTCAGCGCAGTCCACTCCATCCAGTACGCCGCACAGCTCGCCAAAACACCAGCGCAGGTAGTTTTTGCACAAACACACCCTTGGAAGACACACACACACACACACACACACACACACACATATATGCTGTGTTTTGTGCAGGAGCTGGTTCAACAGCACCGGCTCCGACCTCAGCCAGAGCTCGTCCAGCAGCAGTGTGGACATGGAGGCGGCGGTGGGAGGGGGTGCGGCGGTGGAGCGCTGGGGCGTCTTCGGCCCGCGGACGCTCGTGCACAAGTCGCCTTCGGACCTGGGATCAGAGCCGACAAGCACAGGTGAACGGTTCAAGCTATCAAACACTGCCCCCTAGTGAGCATGTTGGGAACTACAACCAGGTAGCAGAGAGAAGTATTTGTACTTCACAGTACTGCGTGTGCGGGTACACTGTGGTTTTAATGCGGAACTGCAGACAACAGGGTGTCAGGAGAGAAACTATGGTACTGTAAGTGGAAGTCTTGAGTGGCAGAGAAGTATGTTTGACTGGTGCAGGACATGTATGCCAGCTGTGAGACAGTGGTGAGGTGTGCTGCAGGTGTGACAGAAGTACTGCATGTATGGGTACACAATGATGTTATACAACAGACGATATATTGTAATATATATATGACGAGAAAATGAATGTTTCATGCCTAGCAAGAGTACTACAGATGGAGTATTTGCTGTAACAATGCAGGTAGAGAAGGTCAGAGGTCGACAAGGCACAATGCAGCTCGCACTGTGCGTTGCAGACCTCTGACCAAGACAAAGCATACGACTGGGTGCCACGAGAGGCACTATGGTACTGCATGTGTAAGTCCTGAGTGGCAGAGAAGTATGTTAGACGGGTGCAGGACATGTATGCCAGGGGTGAGATCGTGGTGAGGTGTGCTGAAGGTGGGATGGAGAAGCTCAAGATGGAGGTGGGGCTACATCACAGGTCAGCTGTGAGCCATTTCTCCTGCAGTGGTGATGGACTGGCTGACAGATGAGGTTAGACAGGAATCTCCATGGACCATGATGTTTGCAGATGGCATTGTGAGCAGGGAGCAGGCAGAGGTATGCTATGGAATGGAGAGGAATAAAAATTAAGTGCAGCAAAACAGAATATACAGGGAGGCTACAGGGAGTGGAGATGAGGAAGGTGGGGGTGGATTTGTGGTGAAAGAGAATCCTCCGGAATGAAAGAAAAGGTGTACAAGACAGTAGTGAGACCAGTGGTACTGTATGGTTTGGAGACAGTGGCACAAAGGAAAGATGAAGCTGTTGAGGTTCTCTTTGGAAGTGACCAGGATGGATGGGCTCAAGAATGAATCCATCAGAAGGACAGAAGGACAGAAGGACACATGTTAGATGTTTTGGAGAGAAGGTCAGAGAAGCCAGACTCCGATGGATAGGCCATGTGTACTGGAAGGATAGTCAATATGTCGGTTGCTGTGGAGACCCCTGAAGGCAGCAGACCAAAGATATGATGAGAAAATGATGACCTTAGCTAGCTTAGCTTCAATAGCTTAACCCTCTTCCTGTCTTTACCCGGCAGGCTTTGCGCTGCAAGCATACCGCGGCGCCCAGAAGCCGACCCCCATGGAGGTGATGAAGTCTCAGGCTACTCGTCTGGGCGACACGCTGGCCGAGCGAGCCGCGGCGCCGCCCAAGATGGAGATCCCGGCGGTGGAGGGGCGAAGGCAGGGGGCGCGTCCACACAAGCTCAAACCGCGGGACATGAACATCCTGACACCGTCGGGCTTCTAGAGGGAAGCGGCGGCGGCGGCGGCGGCGTCACAGGTTCCACCGCACATGTCCATTTGCGTCACCGCCTGCAGTATCGTTCTGACATGTGTCCATTATTTCATCTAGTCAGGGTAATGGAACACCAAAATCCACCTGAGGGTATGTAGTAACACTCTGTCATCACAACCTCGTGTATGATCATCCATATTGTGTAATCGTTTGCTTAAAAAAATCAATCACAACAGTTAATATGTGATCAGTTCCGCGGCTTAAGATGCCGTTAGTTTAAGAACCCGGAACCAAATTATTATCGTTTTATGGGGGCGCCTTCGATCCACGTGGCAAAGTGAAGCTTCACCACCTCTGGTCAGGTTTTCACTTCCCACGCAAGGAAGCTAAAGCGCTAACCCTACTGGCAGGAAGTACAATTCAGTTGCAGTGTGCCGGAGCATTAGCATGCTAGCATCAACACGGGCTAGCCGTGAGGAGCATAGAGGTCATTTTGAAGGACATTGTACATGCACTTTACCCCCCCCGCCACTTCCTTCCTGTCTCCAAAAACTCGTTCGGGGAAGGTTCCTCTCAGCAGGGTTCTAAGAGAACGTCCCGCCGAGATCCCCCGCAACCAAACGAACAAGCGTAGAAGTAAATATTGTGACTTTGTTTTTTGTTATTTTGCTCAGGAAGTGTTTGCTAGCTAGCCGGCGCCGGCTAATATTTTTATTCCGTCCATGTTTTTGCCGTGAAGACGGTTTGTGTTCCTTTAACGTTTTGTGTAAGACAAGAAGATGAGAGCGTTGTCTTCTGATGCTGTAGACTTGCCCTGCGCTAGTTAGCTAGGCTTAACGAATGGTAGTTAGTGCTAACTGTTAGCGCCCCCCGTCTTTAAATCTACATTCCAAGAGCCTGGAGACCTAGTTGTTCCAGCGCATGAAGATACTACTGAGGTACTTCTCCTCGGTTGGAGCTATGCTAGCCTTTGCTATCTGCTACCATTCATCATGCTAAGCTAACTAGCTGGAAGCAGGTGCCCTTTGCCCTTGCAGAGAGGAAGAAAGATCTTCTTTTGGCAATGAAGGACAACCAGGAGGTGATCCTTTTACCCTGTGTGTGTGTGTGTGTGTGTGTGTGTGTGTGTGTGTGTGTGTGTGTGTGTGTGTGTGTGTGTGTGTGTGTGACGGATCCCGCGGAGACCTTTTTTTTCGTATCGTCACACAGGTGCTCAGCCTTTCGGAAACACCCGTAACGACTAAACTGCATCTTTTTAGCCGTAGCTTAGCACGAAAATGCGTTCGTAAACAAAGGCTCCCGCGGGTGTGAAGTTCAGAGCATCTGATGTGGATGCAGACCAGACGGGCTCAGAGGTTCTGCCGCGGCGCCGGTCGCTTCCCGACATTTTGTGGCGCGGTGGTTGAAGCATACTAGAACCCTGCAGAACCTTCAGCACCTGTTAGAACCAAGAGTGTTCCACGTTCCGCCTCGAGTTCTGCGTTCCCTGAGTGACGCCATTCTTTTTAAATCCCCGGTCTGCGGCCTTCTGCCTGGACCACGGTTTGTTTTGTTTTGTTCTTGTTGTCGTGCCGGTCCGAGGTTCTGGAAGTTCTCGGTTCCGTCTGTGGAACCACGAGCTGTTTGTTTTTGAAATTCTTTTGTGGAAAACGTAAAGGGAATAAACACGATGTCTCATCACAAACCCTGTCGCTTCTTCTTCTTCTTCTTCTTCTCAGTGGGAGGGGCTGAAGTGAACATGGCCAGCCGGGAGCCAAAGCTAATGAAGAATTAGCTTCACAAGAATTTCTGCTTCTGTTGTGACTCAGGTTCAAAACCAGGGTCGCACATTCTCTCTTTTTACTTTAAGGTCTTTAACTTTCTGACAGACCTTCATCTTACTTCCGGGGTTGTGATTATTTTGCAGTTCCATTGGAGAGCGGTGATCAGGGGCCTTCTTTCGTCCGGAGGTCAGGTGTGACGCCACACACCGGAGAGAGCAGAAGAAAGTACCCGAGGCTTCATTTGCAAAGGAAAGTCTTTTATTGTGAAAGGGCCGACATGCAAGGTGAACAGAACAAGTCAATCAAAGGGTCACCAGGAAGCAGGTTCGGTTCCCCTGGAGAAGCCGGCCTTAGCCTTACTGCCGGTATGTTTCCAGGGCGTCTGGAAGTGCACTTGGAGACCAAGAGTCCACCTCACTTCCTGTCCCTTTAAACCAAAGAGCAGGTTCCTCAAGTTTTCTCCTTCACCCCTGGGGTGGCGTCCCTCCAATCAGAGAGTGAGCGTTTGGGTCCCCGGCTCCTCCTGTCTGCATGCCGAAGTGTCCTCAAGTAAGTCACAGAAACATTCAGTTGGTCCCGAAGGTCTGGTCAGTGCCTTGCATGGCAGCTCTGCCGAATGGGAGCCAGTGTGAAGCGCCTTGGAACCACCAGATGAAGGTGAAGGTGCTGATTCAGTGGACGCCATTGACCAAAGTTAAGCAACCTTCCATCTGGTGACTTGTATGCTTCAATTCTGCATCTACCGATCCGACAACCCACAAGTATCTGGAAAATTCTTAGTCTACCGGCCAAAGCCAGGAAGTTGCAAAGCGCAAGAGTTCCCTGTTGCAGGTGGTTGGAACCAGACAGTGTTTTTGTTCCTCGCTGCCGTGATGTCACGCTAAACCAGGATGACTATGAGCCAATTTGAGGTACTTCCTGTATTCAAGAACACTTGCATCATGTGGCACCCCCGAACCTCCAATGAGCTCCCAGATACTGATTCGGCAACGTCCCAAGAGGTGAGCTCTCGACAGTACTTCAGTCAAAAATAATGTTCTCAAGAATGATCCCTGGTTCTCAAACCAGATGTTCCGCCCTCCAAGCCACCAGGTTGCTCGCGCCATTTCTCGGAAAGTAAGTTGTCCTTTGGCAGTTTCAGCTCTTGATTAAGACCTTCTCAGAGGGTCATTTCCTCGATCCCTAAGGGTCCATTTAGAGACACCCAACCGTTCACACCCACCGACAACCTAGAGCCTTCGAGAACCTGCCGACTGTTTTTGGACTGGGAGGAAGATGGAGAATCTGGAGGGAACCCGGGAAGAATTCCGGATAAGATACAGATCCTGTCCGGTTCCTGTTTGGAGGTTCTTGCTCAGATGTCGACCCCTTGGTTGCTTCTACCTTCTTGTCCTCTGGTTCCCAAAGAAGAACCGGATACCCCGACAGGTGGAGTTTCCTAAAACCAGTGGTGACCAAACTGGAACCCTCACAACTTCTGGAGGCCTTGAGTCCGAACTGGCAGGAGCCCGTGCTGACCGTTTCCAACGTGTCGGCAGCAGGCAACAGGAAGGACTTTGAAATCGTAACGTAAGACTTTCATTTATTTCACACCTCCGTGTTTCATCTGGGTTCTAGAGGCTCTGCAAGATGCGTTCCCTCTTCAGGACACCGTCTCTCCTCCGAATGGCCCCGTACATCTGGAAGAACAGCTCCATCTCCCGCTGCAGGGTGGTGTTCCTCTGGTCGGCGTCCGCCTTCGCCCTCTCCATGTTGCGGATCTTGATCTCGGCCACACTTTGGCTCCGCCTCTGCTGCTCCAGGCTGGCGCGCAGCACCGCCACCTGCCGCTCCAGGACGTCGTTGCAGCGTTCCAACCTGCGGCGTGGAGACACCCGTTGGTTCTTGCAAACGTCGTCTTCTTGACGATCGTCCGGCAGACAGTCGTGCTAATGCTAACATGTTTGGAGTGTGTTGTTCCGGCGACCCACCTGGTGATCCGGGTCTGGTACTCCGCCTTCTGCTGGGCCATCTGCTGCCGCAGCTCCGCCAGCAGGACGTCGGCGTCGGGCTGCGACCGGGACTCGTTCCCCGGTTGGTCAGGAGGTCCGGAAGGGAGGAAGACCTCGGAGCTGCCCGTGCTGAGGGGGCTTTGGCTGAGCGGAGAGCAGGAGGCCGGGGAGTTGGGGTGGTGGACCTCCTCGGGGTCTTCATTGCTGTTGTCGCCCTCATCTCCGTCGCTTTCCTCCTCCTCTGCTTCCGGACTTGTCGCTAACCTTTCCTGCGTAGCTGAAGACACGTCCGGACCGACGTCGCCGCCGTCGTCGCCCTTGTCAAGCGGTAGAAACTCACAAGACGACCATGAAGACGACGAGTCCACCGTCTGCCAGGCTTCTTCTGGTTCCTCGCTGTTCTCGGCATTCCCTCCTGCACCGCCAGCTCCACGAGGGCCGTCAGCAACGTCCTCCATCCTGTTGCACATGGACACCCTGTCCAGGTTGTCGTAGGCGGACGGGGTGCTGTCCTCCTGAGCGTCGCTGCTGCCCCCACTAGCAGCTTCTGGACCTCCTTTGGCTGAGCACCAGAACTGGCCGCTGGGCTCTCCCTGCCCGGACCAAGCCGCCATCTTCGGCCCCGCCTCGGACCAGGGGCCCCGGAGGCCGAACGCCGAGGTCCGGACGTCGGCCGCGTGGCACCGGTCGTATTCTGCGCTGTCGGGGCGACCAGGCTGGCCGGGGGAAGGGTCGGGGTACAGGCAGTTCTCCGGGTGGGAGGAGGTGTAGCGGTGGCCAAGGAGGCGCTTCTGGCCGGAGGAGAAGTCGGAGTTTGCAGCGGCGGCAGAGGAAACACAGCTGCGGACAAAAAAGGAAGAAGAGGAAGTTGGCGGAAACTGAACCTGCTGACTGTCTTGGGACACGAAGGGAACGTTGAGGGAACCCTGATGGGTTTGAAAGTGATTGAGGTCACTATGTCAGGTAGTGGTTGGTCGAAGGTCAGCACATGGAGCTCCCTGTGCAGAATCAGTCCAGTTTTGGCCAACGGCAACAATCAAATGTTCGCCCAGTGACGTGTCCGGTTCTTTTCCAGATGTTCTTCGCAGGGACAAAAGCAGAAATCTGGTGGTACCTGGACTCGTAGCCGTCGGCGGCGGCGGCGAGGCCCGGCTCCTGGGAGCGCTGCGAGATGAGCGGCATGGACAGCTGGCGGAGGCAGGGCGACGGGCGCAAGTGCGGCGGCATCAGAGGGCTCCTCGAGGCCCGTAGACCGGCGCCGTTACGGGCCGAGACCGGCGGAGGAACCTTGGAGAACAGAGACTCGTGCTCCCTGATCAGCTCCAGCATCAGCAGCTGGACCAGTGAAGTAGCTGAAGGGCAGAGGAGATAGAGGTGACCAGGAAGTGGTGAGTTAGCGATGAGCGCTACGTGAGTAGCCTCACCTCCCATGATGCTCTGCGGGTCCTCCGCTTTGGCTCGGAGGATGTTGGGCCCGAAGACGGTGGCCAAGTTCTGGCAGCTCATCTTGTTGCCGCCAGAGTAGCTCTGGACCTCGTTGAGGAACCTGCAGGAACACGAGGGGACGGGTTAGCGCCTTGTGTTGGGTCGAACATTTGGACGGCGAGGAAGTTCCAGTTTGGAGGACTCACTGGCAGATGAAGCTGAGCAGGTTGAAA
>NC_141318.1:652500-725000 GCF_037954325.1 Fistularia commersonii
TTCTGGATGGAGAAAGGCTTCCAGATTGTTCCATTTCATCCATACGGGACATGTTCTCCTGCCTGGGTTCTCCATCCTCCTCCTGGTCCAAACGTTCATCACGTATCTGATCCAACCAGAGGGTGAACAGTTGGATGATTGACAGCTGACCCTTTGCGGGTTAAGCCCCGCCCCTTAACCTAGAGTCAGCCGTGATTGGCTCCGCCCCCTCCCACATGACCCCGACGCTCTTTGGAATATTTTCTGAAAATAATTGACCTCCATTTACACCTTGACCTCCTTATACACACACACACACACACACACACACACACACACACACACACACACACCTGGCAGAGGTTGTAATGTTAAGTGAGTGACAACATCACGACAGGTTGTCAGCAGGGAGGGAACCCTCCCAAACACACACACACACACACACACATACACAGACAAATATACACACACACACACACACACACACACACACACACACACACACACACACACACACACACATGTCCCGCCTGGCATGGCTGCTATTTCGGGTGGGTGGGGGGCAGACAGTGTGACTCCATGGCGGCGGTCATGAAGAAGGTCATGGCGCTAACGGCGTGACGCTGCAAATCGCCGTATCCATGGCGACCAAGTTTATCGTGTTCCCCATGTGTGATCACACTGTTCTCCATGTTCCCTGACTTCCTCTCACACTTCGTTGGAGGCTCTGGTGTGTATTGTCAGATGATTGATCATCTGTGATTAGCTCCGCCCCCTCAGAACCAGCGGCCAATCACGAGGAGCGGTGGCGTTCACTGATCCCGCCCTGATGACCTATATTCCTGGGGAGCCATGACCATTTCACTCATCTGGGAGGTGGTGTGTGTGTGTGTGTGTGTGTGTGTGTGTGTGTGTGTGTGTGTGTGTGTGTGTGTGTGTGCCCCAGATTCTCACCCCATGTTTAGGTTAAGGTCATATTAATCCCAAAACATATAGATTATGTTATTACACGTTAATAACACGTTAATTACATGTTAATTACACGCTAATAACGAGTAGCGTAGTGCTTCATGGACACTATCAAAGGTGACCAGATGAAGCGTGAAGGTCCGTGGTGAATGAAACACCACAACCATCTGCTTCTCTGTCTGAAACTGAAGGTTCTCCAACGTCCACCGGCAGGTCCAGCAGACGGAGCCGTGTGGACCTTCTCGTCATGGGCAGGAACTCGTGGACTGGTACGTCCTCCACCCCGTGTAGATGAAGGAGGAGCTCGGAGGAGGTCCGAGAGGACCATGTTGATGAAGGTTTGTCTTGTTTTTTTTCTGGAATTTAGACGGAGAAGGTGGAGAGCACGACCCCTGCAACTCCACGCCGACAGACCGCCCGGTATGGGAGCTTCGGGGAGGTTCTCGCAGGTTCTCCCTGGTGGTTCCACTGGTCTCCAGCTGCTGCAACACGTTTGAATAATAATTCACCATCTTGCACACGGACGAAGGGAAGGAGATACTTGGACGGGTCACAGGGTCACCTGTCAATCAAAGGGTCACCTGTCAATCACAGGGTCAGCTGTCAATCAAAGGGTCAGCTGTCAATCACAGGGTCTCCTGTCAATCACAGGGTCAGCTGTCAATCACAGGGTCACCTGTCAATCACAGGGTCAGCTGTCAATCAAAGGGTCACCTGTCAATCACAGGGTCAGCTGTCAATCAAAGGGTCAGCTGTCAATCACAGGGTCTCCTGTCAATCACAGGGTCAGCTGTCAATCACAGGGTCACCTGTCAATCACAGGGTCAGCTGTCAATCAAAGGGTCACCTGTCAATCACAGGGTCTCCTGTCAATCACAGGGTCTCCTGTCAATCACAGGGTCAGCTGTCAATCACAGGGTCTCCTGTCAATCACAGGGTCAGCTGTCAATCACAGGGTCACCTGTCAATCACAGGGTCAGCTGTCAATCAAAGGGTCACCTGTCAATCACAGGGTCAGCTGTCAATCAAAGGGTCACCTGTCAATCACAGGGTCTCCTGTCAATCACAGAGTCGCCTGTCAATCACAGAGTCAGCTGTCAATCATAGGAACATGTGATCATACGTCGTCATCCTGATGTTCTTGGTCTGCGGCAGGAGGACCAGGTTAGAACCCCTCAAAGACCTCGGATTAGAACCGACAACCTTCTCGTTCAAACTAATCCAGGTTTGATCCAGATTAGGTTCAGATTAACCGGATGACTGCAGAGATCCTGCTGCAGAGCCAATCCCTGAAGGTCCTCGGTCCTGGTCCTGGTCCTGGTCCTGGTCCTGGTCCTGGTCTTTGTCGAATCTTATTCCTCCAACTGGACTTAGTTCCTCCCGTCATCTGATAGGCTCCTGAAGCTAAGCTAGGCTAAGCTAAGATTGCCATGATAGAAATGACGGCGTTCAACTGTCTTCCAGCTCTTGTCGCCGCGCTGCGGAGACGGCGTTGCCGGGGACGACGCCGGCGGTCCGAGCCCGAGGGGGCGGAGCTACGAGGAGGACGAGGAGGGCTACCTGTCCTGCGAGCCCGGCCTCCTGCTGGGAGACCGATGTAGGCGGGGCCTGTGCGGTTGAGGTGGATGCCGATTGGCTGCCGGGGGGGGCGGGCGCCCCGTGGCTCCGCCCCCTGAGCCGAGACGCCGCTCACACGTGTTCCTCCTCCGCAGACGAGGTGGTTTCCACGCTCGGAGCCGGAGCCTTCGGGAACGTGGTGGAGTGCGTGGACACAACCAGGTGAGCCGGGTGAGCCGGTCACCGGAGGAGAGGCGGATGGTGACCGGCTAACTCTCCGTCTCCATGGTAACAGCGGCGAGCACGTGGCGGTGAAGATCGGGAGGAACCTGGAAGCCTTCCGCCGGGCGGCGAGGAGCGAGATCGCCGTGCTGGAGGAGATCAACCGCCTGGACGAAGACGGCAGATTGTGAGTCCCCGCCTCCTCCGGACCCGGACCCGGTCCGGGACCTTCTGACGGCGTCTCCTCGCCAGCGCCTGCGTGCGGATGCTGCGCTGGTTCCAGCAGCGAGGTCACGTGTGCCTGGTGCTGGAGCTGCTGGGTCTCAACACCTTCGACGTCCTGCGCCGCAACGGCTTCGCGCCCTTCGGCGTGGAGCAGATCCGACGCATGGCCTTCCAGATCTTCGAGGCCGTCGGCTGTGAGTCCCGGGCGGGTCGGGTTCTCCTGCGGGTCGGGTTCTCCTGCGGGTCGGGTTCTCCTGCGGTGGAACCTCGCTGACGTGGAACCTCCGTTCTCCAGTTCTGCACCGGAACAAGCTGACGCACACGGACCTGAAGCCGGAGAACATCCTGTTCGTCTCCTCGCCTCCCGAAGCTGCGGTAGGGGTCACTGTAAGGTTGTTGGCATAGCAACGTCACGTAGAGTTCAATTTGTGTGTGTGTGTGTGTGTGTGTGTGTGTGTGTGTGTGTGTGTTGTGTCAGAGGTGTGAGGAGCAGAAGAACCTGGACGTGAAGGTGGTGGACTTTGGCACGGCCACCTTCGACCACCAGCACCACGAGTCTCTGGTATCAACGCGTCACTACCGGGCCCCGGAGATCATACTGGGTACACACACACACACACACACACACACACACACACACACACACACTGAAACATGTGACCTGTGTTTCAGACTTGGGCTGGAACCAGTCCTGCGATGTCTGGAGTTTGGCCTGCGTGCTCCTCGAGTACTACCTGGGGGAGACCCTGTTCCCGGTGAACACACACACACACACACACACACACACACACACACACACAGTGATTTAAACAACCTTCAAACAATGTCACACCATTGTATCCTGAGGAAAAACACACAAGAAGCAGAGGTGAAGGGTCACCGTTCTGTATGTGTGTGTGTGCATATGTGTGTGCGCACATGTGTTTGTGTGTGTGTGTGTGTGTGTGTGTGTGTGTGTGTGTGTGTGTGTGTGTGTGTGTGATTCTCCAGACGCACAACAGCAAAGAACATCTGGCAATGATGGAGAAGATACTGGGACCGATCCCTGCCCACCTGCTGAGACAAACCAGGTGACACACACACACACACACACACACACTCACACACACACACACACACACGCTCACTCACACACACATATAAAACACACACCCCTCTACTGTATTTGATTGACAGCTTAAAATCCAACTGGAATTGGCTTGTTGTTTGACGTGTGTGTGTGTGTGTGTGTGTGTGTGTGTGTGTGTGTGTGTGTGTGTGTGTAGAAAGCAGCACTATGTTCACAACGAGCGTCTCCTCTGGGACGATCAGAGTCCTTCGGCCGACTTCATCAGAAAGCACTGCAAACCCCTGAAGGTAGGAGGCGCCGCTCGCCGCTCGCCGCGCCCCGTTGCCCCGGTAACGGCGGCCGTCTGTCTCCCAGCAGCAAATGGCGAGGAGGAGCGAGGAGGAGCGGCAGCTGTTCGACCTGCTGGGCTGCATGCTGGAGTACGACAGCGGGCGGAGGATCACCCTGGAGGAGGCGCTGTGGCATCCCTTCTTCAGATCCATCAGGGAGCAGCGGCGCCAGGGACGCAGCTAACACACACACACACACACACACACACACACACACTCACACTCACACACACACTCATACACACACGCATCCAGGGTTTGCCTCGGCCCGCGGCGTCAGTGATCATAGAAATGCTAGCCTGCTAGCTTAGCATTGTGCTTGAATACGCAGTGTTTTAATGTGCATTCCTGTTGTGTTGACAACGGCATCCCATAATGATCTGCCCGGTCAGATCGCAGAAAGAATCACCAAATAATTCCTCTTGTGAAGGCCGATGGTCTCGTCACCAGGTGAGATGTTCACCCGTCTTCACGCTCGATCCTTTGACCCAAATAAGATTTAAACATAAACAAATATATATATATACGTATATATATATAGATATAGATATGATCATGAAAATGAACAAATATGAATATGATATACTAATTAATATAAAATATATATTCAAAAAAAATCCCCATAACTGCTTATTACATGTTTATTACCTAGAAAGCTGGTGTGTTATATTCAATTTTGTTATTCTTCTCTGACTAGTGGTATTACTTTTATTGCTAATAATAGTAATAGTGTTACTGACACATTATGATTTAGATTAAATCCTGCTTGTAATCATTCTGATTGGATGGATTGGTTTTATTCTCTTTTTATTAGAATAAAAGCCGGAGTTAAAAATCAAGAAAAAGTGCGGCCCTGTTTTATTTTTCATGTGTTTCTTTGTCATGTAATAATCGTTCCACATCCCATCAAAGTGTGCGGTGTTATCACAGTGCAGCCACGTTTATTATGAGATCATTTGCACATAATTATTCCATAATTACATCATTATTATTCTAGTATTATTACAGTTATTACAGTGCTATTACATAGCTATTACTGTGTTATTACATAGTTATTACATTGCTATTACAATCGTCATGTCATGATGACGTGGCTTTTTTTTTTGCCCGATCATCATGTGTTTGTTTGCTTTTTTTTTTTTTTTTTTTTTTTTTTTTTTTTTTTTTTAAATTTTAGCAAAAGAAGAAACTACCCCATCCTTGGCTCTATTGCTTCTTTGCAGCTGATGGCAGTTACAGACCTGACCCTTTTTGAGGGGCTCAGATGGTCGGACAACAGGAAGTTCCCATGACTGAACCCCCGTCAGACAAAATGGCAGCTGGGCTGATAACCAGGGTTAAGAGCGGCGGGGGGGTAATTACCTGTGGGAGGTGGTTTCCTGTTTATCTCCAGGGCTTTATGACCACTAATCTACCCTGGAGCCATTTAGTCCACCCAGAGGGGCCAACCGAGAGACGGAGATTAAATACATCTACACTATCCAGGTCAGAAGCTTCATGTTCTCCTGCCTGGGTTCCATGAACCATGTTCCCCCCAGGTTCTCCACCTTCCACCTTTCTCATTATTGGGATACAGCAGCACGTTCTGGACTTCAGTGGAGCAGAAGTTCGATGGGGGAATGGGTGGAAACATCAGGAGGCTGTTCTCCTGTATGTTCTTCATCTTGTTGGATGTCTGAAGACTACAAGTCTGGTTTACAGCCCGGTCATGTCGCACTTCGCCTACGAGTCAACCGCCCAGTTGGGGGCGACTGGAAGCTGCTGCAGAGGGTTCGGAGCGTCCGCCCCCAAGTCCTGGCTCCGAGTCCCGGCTCTTGCGCCGCAAGAAAATATGGCAGTCAACTGCAGCCGAACCTCCCGCTGCCAGAAGGCGTACACCAGAGGGTTGATGAGCGAGTTGGAGAGCCCCAGGGGCCACAGGTAGTCCTCTAGAACCCCGGTGAGGTGGCAGTGCTCGCAGAGAAGCTGCACGATGCTCACCACGAAGAAGGGGCACCAGAGGAGAAGGAAGCAGCCTACCAGCACCGCCACCGTCCTCAGGGCCTTCATGTGGCTCCAGTAGCGGCTCCTGAGCTGCCGGTGCGGGTCTCGCCGGCCGCCGCCGCCCCGGACCGAGCGGAACCCCACCTGCCGGGTCTGGCAGATCTGCCGGTGGTGGTTGCAGGCGATATTCAGGATGTCCAGGTAGATGTAGACAAAGAGGCAAAGCACGGGGAAGAAGCAGATGCTGAACAGGACGATGATGCCCGCCGGGTCGACCACGGAGAAGAAGGCGCACCGGCCGGCGTAGCCCTCGGTCTGCAGCTGCCGCACCGCCACTGGGGGAGCAGAGGGCGCCATCAGTTTCCACCATCACGCCACGTCGCCCTGAGACAGAACTTCCTCTGGCATGAGCAGTGTAGCCCACGTTCGCCGTGGTCCATCCCCACCTGGGGGTCGCCTCCAGGGGTTGTATTGCCAGAGGACGTTTTCTGTAAGGGACTCATGAGTACATGTTCACCAAGGTACGGTGGAACGACGGCCTCACCTGGAGAGAATCCCATGGCGAGGGCTACGGCCCAGAGAGCCGTCAGCGACCCGGCCGCCGTCCCTCTCCCGGACAGCCGGCAGTACCTCAGGGGCATCTTGATGGCGGCGTAGCGGTCCAGAGAGATGAGGAACATGGAGGAGATGGAGGCGGTGCAAGGGGATGTGATGAAGGCCATCCTCATCAGGCAGCAGGTCTTCCCCTGGGTTGTGGACGTGGCGTTCCCAAGGAGGCCTCTGAGAAGCCACGGTTGGTTCAGGGTCACCGTGGCGTTGCTGCTGAAGTCCTCCGTGGCCAGCCCGGTGATGGCTATGCCCACCAGGGTGTCGGCCATCGCCAGGTTGAGGACGAAGCACCAGCTCTGGCTCCTCCTCTTCAGGAGGAGCTTGAGCAGAGCAATCGCCACCAGCAGGTTGGTGGAGATGATGAGGAAGGAGGCCACGCTGAGGATAAGACCCATCACCCGCGGCCTCACCGTGGTCTGCTCCGTCCACTTGTCGACGTCCAGGCAACCGGGAGGCATGGTGATACCCTCGAGCACCTTCAGGGACGACATGTAGACTAACTCTGAAGGGTACTCAGGAAGCTTGTCTCCACCAGGGGTTTAGCATTGCTGCGCCTGCTAGCCGCGTCCTAGATGTGGGGGTGAGAAGAAGAAGAACAGAACATTCAGGAAGGATGTTCTGCCGCCATTTTGGGTCCAGTTCCTGCCAGATGAGTCCCGACTTCCTTCTCCCGTCCGGGACCGCACAATGGTCTGAAGAGCCAATGGATGAATGCTTTGGGCCAGGAAGGTTCTCAGCGCTATCAGAGCGCTAACGTTTGTTTACTCCTCCTCCCTCCCTCCAACACACAAACACACATGTTGCCATCTGTCCGCCCGCTGGCTCTTGTTCAAGCAGGATAATCGCCACGTTTACAGCCGGTTCGATGACTTTTTTTTTCTAGATTTCGTTATCGGCATCTCAGGTCACCATTACGGTTTATCTTCCGCCGCTCACATGGCGTCATGAGCTGTTGTGTGGTTATCACACGTCACTCCTTCTGTCTGGCGTGTGTGTTTGTCACTTCGGCTCTTCTGGAACCTGAGTTGTATGACTTTGGTACGCATAATTTCCTGGCCACCGATCACCAGAGGCAAGGAGGTTCCGAGTTCCAGCGCCCGATTGGGTTCCTCTCCATGTTCTCCGTGTCTCCAGGTTCTCCCGTCTTCTTCCTCACCGTCCCAAAGCAAACAGAAGTTTCATTGAGGACTTGTCTGCATGGATCTCTGTGATTGACCGCTGGCCCGTCCAGGTTCTGGTCTCTTCAAAGGCAGCAGAGGAGGTTCAGAGGGTCAGCAAGAAGGTCCTCGTCCCATGGCTGACCTGGTTCTTTCTTGGTTCTCCATGTTCTCCGTCTGGGGGATTCCAAACATTAGCGTGAAGATTAGCAAGAAATTAGCCGCTAAACATTTCCTGCTGCTGCTGAAGCACAGGAACCATCTGGAGTCGCGTGAATGTAAGTTCAGCATCTTTGAGCTCCTTCTTTCATCGCCATGGTTACAGGGGGATGGGACGACCCCCAGCATACCCATCCCTCACACACACACACACACACACACACACACACACACACACACACATCCCACCCCTGTCCAACTGATGGACAACACAATGTAGGAATGTTATTCACCCCTGCTAGACCTTTCAGGACCTTTCAAAACAAAGTGATGGTCAGCAGTAATCGTGCCCGGTGCCCAGTTGTACCCGGGGAGTCAGATCCCCTGTTTACGCCTCCGCCGCCGCCGCCGTCCTCGGACCGCCACCGCCTCCAGAGAGCTGCTGGGTCCCCCTTTTGTCCTGGAACAAAAAGCTTCTGCGACGTCAGCCCAGAGGCCTGTCTCCGGATCGGGACTCGCCAGGAAAGACTCTCCTTCTTCTTCCGTTCTTTTGTTCCTACCGCCGCCGCCGCCGACCCCACCCCGACCCCCCGCCGAGGATTAAAAGCCAAGCAGGACTGTAAAGGTGATCGTGACGGCTGTCGGTTGTGGCTTTTTTTGGGGGGTGGGCGAGGGGCGGAGCGCGGGGCCGAGTCATCTCCTAGCGTTTAGCGACATGATATGTAGCCTCCCCATGCGCAGACACCACATGCTAACACAATCAGGGTATTTGTACTTCGAAGAATACGACACTCCGCCCCCTGTACCGCTATTTAGTGCGTTAAGGATACATATCGGGCTCCGGATCGCGATGAGCTCAATACTTAGCGGGTATCTCCGGGAGGTAGCCTGCCGTCTCACGCCCGATGTCTCCTCTTTTGCAGGGCCAAGATGTCGATAAAGCGGCGGCTGATATCCATGTTGTTGTGCTGTGTTTACTGCGTGGCCTCGCTCTTCTGCCTCCACCCCAACCGCAACAACTGCTTCTCAGGGGGAGCTCGGTGAGCCGCCGTCAACCCCACCCTTGTCTTTGCGTCCCCTTCAGGGACTGGCGCTTTGTCGGCCTTCGATAGCAGGGAACGGCGTGGAGACGACTTGGTCTTCTTTCTCTTCTCGCAGAGCAGCCGCCTGGATAGGTCCTCCATTGCCCTCCATGTTGGAAGCATGTTTTCTTCTGGTTCTGGTTTCTTCTTCGTTTCGGTTGCACCCCAGTCAGGTGGCTCCATTGAGGACTCTCAATTGGCCATGGGTGTGACTGAGAGGCTGAATGGTTGGATGTTACCTCCCCAACCTCTTGTGCAGGGTTACTTTTCTCCAGTAAAAGTAAAATGAAAGGAAAGTATCTGGCAGATGGAGGAGCTGTTATGAGAAGGCCTTTCACAGGGAAGTCCAAATAAGGGGAAGCACACAGATTTGAGGTTCTAAACGTTCTTGACTTCAGTTTAAGTCTTGGCTCTAGAACAGATGTGGATCTTTGTTATTTGTGTCCACAATCATCTCAGTTTCTTAGTTTCAGTCAGCGCTTCATCCAGAGTAACGGACATCTGGGACTCGACCTGAGCGCAGATCTAGGGTGGGCGAGAGAACCTAAAAACATGCCTTTGGGAGCAGAACTTGTACGCTTATGGCCGGGGAGAGATTGCAAAACTAAGATGCAAAGAAGGTGCTTCATCAGGGACTTGTGAGAAAGCTGGCTCTTTCAGTCTCCTGTCAATGAATGACAAGGGTACTCTGGACTCTGTGGAGGGTACAACCTGGTGGAGGTGATACCAGGCAGAGGAGGGGATCAAGTGGTACCATCAGGACTGGAGCATCCTGGGTCACCTGTAGATATTCTGAATGTGCGTCGGTTTAGTCAGGCCTGTCAGAAGAGCCCGGGGGTTCTGCTGCCTCGTCAGGCAGGAAGGGTCTACTTGTCCTGAGGTTCTAAAAGGTACATCACACAGCCTTGCTAGTGGCCACAACAATTATAAAATGTACTCCGCAGTTGATCCTGACACTGGGATCTAGTTTTTGGAAAGTCTACCTTTGTATCTGAGGACCAACCGGGACGGCAAGGAGCTCGGTCTGGGCCGGACTGAACAGTAGGTGGCGCTCTGTCTTTCGGGTAGAGTCGCCTGCAAGCAAGGATTAGATCCATGCCGACACTGTCAGGTCACCCGGCGGGATGATTGAAGTGCAGGGTCTGACAGATGGCGTCTTAAATCTTGGAGCCAGATGAGTTCTGTCAGTGAAGTGGTGACTAAGGAGATTGGAAGCGGGCCCGGTATCGGCCCTCGAGCCGGACGGTTCACTGATATCAGCCCTCAGAGATTGGGGCACTTGAAAGCACTTTGAACCACCTCAGACCAGGATGTATTAGTATACCGGTAGTCCAGAACCTGGGTACCTTGGACATGTAATAGAATTTGGCGGTTCTATAAAGATGGAACCTCCTTTGGATCTTCAAATGTGGGTACTTTAAGGCACATCAGCCAAGGTGAACCTCCTCAGGGTTCTCCAAGTGACTCTTGCCTCTCTTTTGGATCCACTTTTTCAAGCGAGTGTCGCAGCCTTTCCTTTCCTTCTGTGGCTAAAACATCCTAAACATTTCCTCTCCCTGCCCTTTTCCCGACTTCCTGCATCATCTCCTTCCCTTCTTTCTCTCCCCTGGTAGGAATGCGGTGTCGGTCATCCAGCAGCTGTACCAGCGCGTCATCCGGCTGCTGCGTACCGCCCTCTGATTCCACGCCGTCGGACCGACGGCCTCCTGCCTCCCCCTGCCGCCGCCGCCGCCATCATGACATTCAGGTGCGGACTCTCCACTGAAAGATACCCCTCCTCTTTGAGACCCTGGAGTTCCCCTCCAGGCACGGCCGCCGCCGGCCGCAGGAGCTGCTGGGATCACCAGAGGGCTTCTGTTTTCTGTGCTTGATATTAACACCGTGGAAAAATCTGCTGTGAGGTTGGGGAGAATGTCCGCGTTCAAATGCTTTCCGGTCGGTTTGTGATCGGCGGATTACGGCGGCGGCAGAATCTCGCTGCGAGTCGGCCGTGACGCCCCATGGACGCTGCTCCCCTGCGGACGTTTCCATGCGCAGCGGAAAGTAACTCTCCAGAGAACCCTCAAAGGAGATCCCGATCTCTAAGTCGGCACCCGCCGGAGCGAGACGAGGAACTCCGCAGTTTCTGTTTGAAGTGCATTTTGCAGTGCGAGGTCAAGCCGAGGATGAAGCAGAAGCGGACGCTGACCGGCTGGAGCTCTAGAAGACATGCTTTTCAGTGGCTGGACTCGAGGGCGGCGCTCGGACCCAACTCCTTCCTCCTGGCTTTTCCGGGTGGAAACAATGAAAGGTGCGCTTCCGAGGGGGCGCCAACATGGGACGAGGGTTTTTGGGGGATCTGAAGAACAATCGGGATCACTTTGGACAACACAAGCGGTGCTTTAGGAGCTATCTCTGCGTTGCTATGTGATTTTAACCACACGGGATGAAAACAGGGCCTCTTGGAGGAATCCTCCATCGGCCAGGAGGCAGGGGAGCTAGCTGTGTTAGCAACGGCTCCCACGGGAGTCCCAGATGTTGGAATTGAAAAGATGTGGAGACTCCGGGCTGGAATCAGGAGACAAAAGCGGGCAGCGGGATCTGAGACTTTTTGTTTTTAGTCTGGACGCAACATCTTCTCAGAGGATCACGAGAAAGGGCCGGTGCGTTCTCCTCTCCAGCGACAATACCGACATCTGCGGTGGATCGCAGACACGAGAGGGCGATGGCGCCCACTTTGTCCAACCGAAGAAGGAGCGCTCCTCCTCCTCCTCCTCGTCTTGACGGCAGCTCCGGGACGAGACGGCGTTTGTTGGTGTTGCTCGGTGGAACTTTGCGTTGCTTGAGCGCAGAAGGTGTTTTCTGAATTGTGCTTGGTCAAACGTCACGGAGGTTTAAACAGAGAGACGGGCTGGTCGGACTTGTTTTGATTGGAGAACGCTGCTGGAAGGCTCATCTGCTGATGAACGCTACCAACTCTAATCATGGGACGGACTGAAAGGCCCCCCACTATCAAGAAAAAGGGGTCACTCACAGTGGAGTACGTCTTTGAATTAGTCCCATATGTTTCCAAGTGCATCTCGGTCAAATAAATCAATCAAAATAAGGTTTGCTGTTGTTGTAAGAGAACTAATGGCTGACTGTTGACTTGTACTTCTAGGTACTGACAGAACTTGGAAATTGCTGCGGGCTAATAAATAAAAACTTGATAAAAAAAAAAACTGTGTCCAGCTGTTGAAAGATAAACAGATCATCATCATCTAGTGCTGTCTTGTAAGCCAGCTCTGTTTCCACAACGACCCAGCGGCTTAGCGCCCTCATGCACCTCCGGGAGGGAAACCTGCATTCAAGGTGAGTGAAGAACGAGATTGTCGGCTGATATGTTTGTGAAAACGTCTGCATCCAGAGCCGGTGTTTACTCAGCAAGTGCTATGACGCGACCAGTTTGGAGGTGAAATTCAACCTCATCGGTCACCGCAAATAAAGCAATGGGCATATTATCGCAAAAGGTCGGTGGGGGACGGCGGTGCAGCGCAGGGACGACCTTTCTAAAACTTTCCAAAACACAACCATGGTGTCACAACTTCGAGAACACTGACACGATTTTAAAAGCTCATTGAAACAGAACATGAACACATAAAAAGAATTGTATTCTTCTTCTCCCTATTATTATTATCATAATTAGTGTTATTATTATTATTATTGTTATTAATATCATTATTAGATTATTATTATCATTATTATCATCATTATTATCATTATTATTATTATTATTATTAAACTACTTCTAAGGTGAGCTTGTCGGCCGGAAGTTGCTTTTATTTTGAAAACCCCACCGGAAGCTCGTCGAGTCCACGCGCGCTTGACACTCCCCGAAATGGGAAGCTAACGGCGGAGAACAAGTTTTTTTTTTCCCCCCCGCGGATTTTCACCAAAGTCACCGTGCGTGTGTCCGGAGTCATGAAAAAACAAAGCGAAATAGCGATTCGCGGAGTTTAGCGTCACGACAGGTACGTTATCGCACCGTTTCCGTTAACCAGTTGCTCAACGGTAACCCCCGCGAGCTCCGGGCTAGTTATCCCAGTGTTAGCCGCGGAGCGGTTAGCGTAACCTTAGCCGTTGATGTGGAATCACAACGGCTGATGGAAAATGAATCAAATTATAAAAAAGTAACAGAGCGGTGATTCGTATTATTTTTTTGGTATTCAACTTTTTCCCGCCGTGTATTTTTTAAGTCATTTCCACGAAACGGAATACTAATAAACGAGTCAACGTTATTCTCGTGACCGGACCGTGTTTATAGACTCGCACCGGCTCGCCAGCCAATCGAATCGCCGGTCGGGTTTGATCGACAGACCGCGCATCCAATAGCAAACCCGCGGGTGTCGTGACGCTCGTCGGGGGGCGGGGCGTCCGCTTCCGGCGGCGCACTGGGGATGCTGATGCTGAGGAGCGACGCCGAGCCGCAGCATCGTTACATCTCCGCGTTACATCGTTACATCTCAAATCATGTTGCACTGCCCGCCGGCGCAGCACTGCATTGACCTCTTCCTCGGCGGCTTGCTGCTGTTTCTCGCCGGGCTGCAGCAGGCGGAGGCGGCCGCCGGCGCCGCGGACATGGCCAACCTGAACTGGAAGCCGTTCATCTACGGGGGGATGGCCTCGATTGTCGCAGAATTCGGTAGGTTGTGCAGCGCTTGCTAGCAGAGGCGCTTCTTTTTCTATCTTTTATTTGTAGACAAGCAGGAAATGATGCACGGGAGTGAGCGGGGTTGTTTTGCAGGTTCACTCCTTGTCAGATGCTGCCGGCAGGGACTTAGATTCGTATTTCTTCGTCTTCTTCTTCTTCTTTCAGCTGCTCCTCAAGAGAGCAGCCACTTCCTGCTTCTAACTGTTCTCTGCATCCAGTTAACCTTCCTTCATCCATACAGCTTCTCTCTGGTCTTCTCCATTCCTCTTCTGTTTGTGTCCAAACCATCTCAGACTGACTTTATCTCCAGATCATCTAACATGTGCTGTCCCTCTGATCCTCTCCATCCTCCAGCTCTTCCTCCTGTCTTCTCCTCAGCGTATCTCCTCCACCTCTCCTTTCATTCACTTTCCTCACCCCTGAAGCTTTCCTCCACGGGTTCCAACCTCCTGAAACACACTCGACCCACAGATCTTAAACCGTCTTCATCTCGGCTCCCCGCAGCTTCACCGTTTCCCTTGCTTTCCTCTCATTCAATCACTCATCTTCTGTCCTGCTGTGGCTAACCTTCATACCTCCGCCCCTCTAGATGTTCCTCCATGTCTCACTATAGATCACAATGTCATCTGCAGATGTCATGGTCCTGTCTCACTCCATCTGTCCATTCCCACTGCAAACAAGAAGGTGCTCAGAGCACCTTCACCTCCTCCGTCGCCCCTCGCCCCGGTCTCGCGGCAGGCATACATGTCCTGCGCCTCACCGACATACTTCTCATACAGTACCGGAGCTCCTCTCTTAGCACCCTGTCGTCTGCTTCCTCTCCATCTCCAGAGGCACCATGTAGCTCCCTCTGACCCTCTCTGTCCTTCTCCATCCGGCAAATACTCCGTCTGTAGGACTCTTTCTTGCGGACGTCTGCAAACATTGACGACCGTCTCCGAGGCCTGAGCTCCGTTTAGGTGTTTTGGGTGAGAATCCTCTGCCGGGGCTGAAACGGGAAGCACCCGTGGACGTCTGGAAGCCAGAGACCCCGCCGAGCAGTAGAGACGGGTTCTGCCGAGGACCGCCTCTGTGGGAGAACATGCGTCGGTGTTGTCCTCTCCTGTGGTGACACCAGGAGTAGAGCCTGTGCGGTGGAAAAGCTTCCCGTCTCAGCATCTCTGCAACGTAACTCCTCCTGAAGGCGCCCGCTGTGCTCTGGTTCCACAGGGACGTTCCCCATCGACCTGACCAAGACCCGCCTGCAGGTCCAGGGTCAGTCCCAGTACACCGAGGTGCGCTACAGGGGCATGTTCCACGCCCTCTTCAGGATCGGCAAGGAGGAGGGCATCCGGGCGCTCTACTCGGGGTAAAGGACCACAGCCGTCTGTGTGTGTGTGTGTGTGTGTGTGTGTGTGTGTGTGTGTGTGTGTGTGTGTGTGTGTGTGTGTGTGTGTGTGTGTGCAGCTGTTTTTTATTCAGCAATCTGGTCCTGCTGGGTGGAGGCTTCCTCCATGTGTGGTCCCCTCCTCAGAAGGTGCTGGTAGATCTCAGAGCTTCTGCCTCACAGATGAATGAATGAACCTCCTCCTCCTCCAGGATCTCCCCGGCCCTGCTGAGACAGGCCTCCTACGGGACCATCAAGATCGGAACCTACAACTCCCTGAAGAGGCTGTTCGTCACTCGTCCAGAAGGTGGGTGTCCTTCCTCCTCCTCTTCTTCTGCTTCTGTCACCAGGGGGAGAGACTCCACCCAGAGGAGAAGATGAGAAGGTAGGAGCCTGGTCAGCTGAACACCCGTGTGACTGACGGAGGAATCTTCTCAGCTCCCGCCACCACGCCAGGTCCATCAGAACTGCTCAGGAGATCAGGAGGACCAGAGGGATTCGTTACGTGGTCACGAGATGCTTCTGGAATTATTTGAGGAGCTCGCTGAGCCTGATGTGTGTCGAGAAGAACCTCCGTCGTTCCTGCAGCGAGTCGCCTCTTCGCCCGCGGTGTTCATCAGGACGGGTTCCTCCACCTGGAAGGGCCCAGGATCAGGTCCTCAGGTCCTCAGGTCCTCCACGGTCCGAACTTCTGCTTCAGAAGGCCTCCAGAAGATCGGCAGAGGGGAGAAGACGTCAGCCAGATGTGGATGGATGGAGCCACCGCTCCTCTGGCCAGAGTCGGAGGACCGGATGTCGCCTGATGGTCCTTCACGAACCAGGTCCTCCTCAAGTGGAGATGGAGGGGAGGAGGAAGGCGTCCTGCTGCAGGGTGGTCTGCATGAGGCTGGTTCCTCTTTGGACAAGAACTACAACTCCCAGCCCTGGTCTGCTGGCGGGGCTTCAGGTGGACCATCAGATGAAGGTGGTTTGGTCCTGATTCTCTGAGGGTTCCTCTTAACATGGTAGAGTTCAAAGCGTGGTGTCTGCTGCCGTTGGTCCTTCACGCCTGCTCCAGGCGGGTTCCTCACCTGAGGCGAGGATTCTTCTCCAGTCCTCGCGGTGGAACCTCAGACCTCCTCCCTCCTGCCCACAACCTGAGCGCCGCCTGTCGGTCCCAGTGATCCACGATCACTGCTGTAACTGTGGTCCTGACCTTCTCCTCCAGAAGACCTCTGACTCCAGGTTCCTTCTCATGAGATATCTGCTCGCTGACACCGGCAGAGAAACCCATCTGCACCTTCAGCCACTGCTCACCCATTGATTCTCCATCTTGGTGTTAGACTCCTGTGTGTGTGTGTGTGTGTGTGTGTGTGTGTGTGTGTGTGTGTCTGCCTCCTGCTAACGGCGCCCCCTGGTGTCTCCTCCTCCTCCTCCTCCTCCGGCAGACGAGACCATGGTCATCAACGTCTTCTGTGGCGTTGTCTCCGGCGTGCTGTCCTCGTCTCTGGCCAATCCCACCGACGTCCTCAAGGTGACTCCGCCCCCTCGCCGGGGACATGCGGACGCTCCGGTCGCCATGGCGACATCGCGTCGTCAACGTACAACAACCTACCATATTAAACCAGACATCCATTTCCAATCTGGACTTTGTATCTGTGTGTGTGTGTGTGTGTGTGTGTGTGTGTGTGTGTGTGTGTGTGTGTGTGTGTGTGTGTGTGTGTGTGTGTGTGTGCTCCACACAGATCCGGATGCAGGCGCAGGGCAGTCTTCTGCAGGGCAGCATGATGTCCAACTTCATCAACATCTACCAGACAGAGGGAACCAGAGGGCTGTGGAGGGTGAGTGTGTGTGTGTGTGTGTGTGTGTGTGACATGTTGCATCAGAGGCGTGTGTGTGGTATCTCCTCGCTCGTCCCGCTCAGGGCGTCATACCGACGGCGCAGCGTGCGGCCATCGTGGTCGGCGTGGAGCTCCCGGTGTACGACATCACCAAGAAGCACCTCCTGCGCTCGGGCCTGGTGGGCGACACCATCCTGACACACTTCATGTAGGTTCTCCGCCGGCTCCCAGGCCGCCGCCGCCGCCGCCGCCGCCGCCATCTCATCCATGTTCTCTCCCGCAGCTCCAGCTTCACGTGCGGCCTGGCGGGGGCGCTGGCCTCCAACCCGGTGGACGTGGTCCGGACCCGCATGATGAACCAGCGGGTCCTGTCCGGAGGGCCCATGTACAAGGGCACGCTGGACGGGGTGATGCAGACCTGGAGGAACGAGGGCTTCTCGGCGCTCTACAAGGGCTTCTGGCCCAACTGGCTGCGGCTCGGACCCTGGAACATCATCGTATCCTTCACCGCGCCAAGATACTCGCTCAGCGCCACCAAGCCGTTCCGGGTTCTCCGCTTCCTTAACGCACGCTCCAGTTCTTCATCACCTTCGAGCAGCTCAAGAAGCTTCCGTTCTAGCAGGAGCAGAACGTGGGACTTTGCTCACAACACACACACACGCACGCACACACACACACACACACCGCCGTTACACCCCCACACTGCTCTCCATCACCTCTTCTGGTCTCCAGGCCGCCGACGCTCCGCAGCTGGAGGGCAGGAGAAGCGAGCTCAGCCCTGGGAGCTTCTCCCACGGGGAACTAGAACTTCTATTTATTTATCTGTGGTTCCGTTCACGTGTGGAACCCGCCGTCTGACGGAACCCCCCACATGTCAGTTGCTAGGAGACAAGAGTGGAAGGACCTTCACCTCCTTCAAGGAGCTGATGTTCTCCGTTCCACATGCAACCAAAGCCCCCCCCCCCCACAACCAGAGGCAGGAACCTCCGGTTCTCCACATCTCCTGGAGATCTGGCCAGGGTCTGTGAATGTTCCTGGAGGGACCGGGAGCCGGCCCGCAGAACCCAAACCTCTTCAGGGGAAGGTCCTGCCGATGGGTCCCACCTGCTCCGGTCCTGCGGAACCCGAAGTCCGACCGTCCGTCTCCGGAGAGACCTCTGGACCGGGAACCTTCTGGCTTTATCTGACGGGTTCTTCGCTCTCCGTTGTGTTTGAGAAACCGAACGTCACTCTGTGTTCAGAGCATCTGATTGTCCACCTTCTCTTCCCGTGCCGACGGGACCTCATGGGGTTCATGGAGGTCCAGGCTGAGATCCACCGCAGAACACCGGATCCCATCAGACAGGAGTTCTGCACACTCTGGACCTTCTCTTCCGGTCCCTTCCGGTCCCTTCTGGTCCCTTCTGGTCCCTTCTGGTCCCTTCTGGTCCCTCTGTCCAGCAGGAAGAGCCCGGCACATGAAGGTCCATGTGCTACCATCACCATGACGACCCAAAACTGTGTGTGTGTGTGGGGGGGGGGGTGCTAGCCTGAGCTGCTACAGCTAACAGGTAGCACTGACCCCCGGCCTCTGGGATTATACGGGATTATCATGCTGGATTCCAGATCCCAGGTGGGCACACCTGGATCTTCCTGTGTGATCTGGAGCTGCTTCCCTCACAGGCGCCGCCCACTGGCTGCTTCTCACACCAGGTTATGGCCGTGGGATTATCAGATTTAAGAACCCAAACAACCCATCAAAGTCACCAGCTCTTAATCTGGACTCACTTGATCAATCACAGATCAATAATCAGTTAATGACAGACGGTTTCTTCCCGCCGGTCGGATCCGTCGTCCCGGAGACTCGAACCGAGGACCGACTCGTCCGCCAGCTCCTGCTTCTTCATCTGCATCTTCGTGGCCGTCGGCGGGCAGAGAGAGATAATCTGGGAATATTTTTCTACCTTGTGCTCCCGGCGCTCCGCAGCCTCCTCCTCCTCCTCCTCCTCCTCCTCCTCCTACTCCTCCTCCTCCTCCTACTCCTCCTCCTCCTCTTCTTCTTCTTCTTCTTCTTCCTCCTCCTCTTCCTCCTCCGCTCCTGCCGGCTCGACCTGCTCGCCGCCCAGATTAAACCCAGATTAAACCCAGATTAAACCCACGTCCTCCAGAGTCGGTGTTTTGTTCCTCTGATGCTTCTCTTCTGTCCGTCTCCTGCTTCTTCTCGCGTCCCGTCTGTTTAAAACCTTTACTGACTTCATGACGCGTAAACAAACAAACACGGCTAAAATGAATCCTACATCAATGATGTTTAACTGACGCGGGGAAACATTAAGACTCTTATTTTGTAAACAATCAAAAGAAGTCCAGCCGTGTGGAAAACTATCATCTGAGACGACCAAAACAAGAAATGTCAACATCTATTTAGCTTCATGGATCCAAAGGAATATCATTCATAGAAGCGTAGATTTGGGATTTTTCCATTGGTTTTAAAGAGTTTTTATATCATTCAAGAAACGTTTTTAAAGAAGGTAAAATAAGGGAGGACATTTTAATACTCTGTTTAACATTCAGTTTCCAAACCTAAAATAGCAGCGACACAGAGTCGGTCTGTGAAATTAAACCAAATGTTAAAGCGTCTCTTTAAACCGCTGATGATGGAAATATTTCTTCGATCCATTTTTGAGTTTTAGCCCAAAAACCGCACTTTTTCACATGAGAAAAATATGTGTCTTCACAAAATGTACAGATATTATATGATATTATAATAATACTTTACATGTAAATAGTTCTCAGTTCGGCAATCGATTCCTTATTGAATGTATTTAAAATGTTTTTATTTTGACGTCCCCGCAGGTTCTTCTCATCAGGCGCTCGATCCGCCGTGACGTCACCGGGCGGGAAGCCGTCAGGTGGACGCGCGTGCGTGCGTGCGTGCCCATTAAAAACGAGCGGCTTCAGGTGCGTGCGCTCACCTGTCGCACACGCGCTCGCGCCCTCAACACCACGCGGCGTTCAGAGGAAAAAAAAAAAAAAAAAAAAAAAAAAAAAACCTCCGCCGTTCCCGCGACGCCCCCGCAAAACACGCACGCTCACACGCACGCCCCCGCGGTGACTTTTACGTCTGTTTAACGGTAGGATCTCCTACGACTTTTTATCCACCGGAGTTTTTAGCAGCGGCGGCAGGTCGTGGAGGTCAGCAGGACCATGAAGGAGGAGATCGCCGCCGCCGTCTTCTTCGTGGGACGCCTGGTGAGGCGTTACGGACGCCTCGGCGCCGAAGGCCGGGAACGCTTCGCCGCCGCCCTCACCTGCGCCCTCTTCGAGACCTTCAAGAACCACTGGCACCCGGAGGAGCCGGGCCGGGGCCAGGCCTACAGGTGGGTCCGCCCGAGCTCCCGGTCCGTGGCGGTGACCCCCGGTGACCTCACGGTGACCTCTCCGTGACCTCCAGGTGTCTGAGGACCAACCGCCTGCAGCTGCAGGACCCGGTGCTGCTGCAGGCCTGCGGGCGCAGCGGCGTTCGCTACGAAGACCTGGGCCTCCCGGCGGAGGTCACCATCTGGGTGGATCCTGGAGAGGTCTCATGCAGGTAGGGGTGGGTGTGTGTGTGTGTGTGTGTGTGTGTGTGTGTGTGTGTGTGTGTGTGTGTGTGTGTGTGTGTGTGTGTGTGTGTGTGTATTTAATGGACCTGTGTGTGTTCATTCTGTGTTTTCTGCGGATGTGTTTTCTGTCTCCACGTTGTGTGTTTGTGTTTGTTTGTTCAATCTCCATGTTTTTTGTGTGTGTTCGGTGTGTGTGTGTGTGTGTGTGAGTTCGATCTCCATTTTGTGTGTGTGTGTTCAATCTCCATGGTGTGTGTGTGTGTTCTGCGTCCATGTGTTATGTGTGTTCTGTCTCCGTGTGTGTGCTTAATGTACCTATGTGTGTTCATTCTCTGTGTTTTCTGCGGATGTGTTTTCTGTCACTGTCCCCATTCTGTGTGTGTGTTCTGTCTCCATGTTGTGTGTGTGTGTGTGTGTTTGTTCGATCTCCATGTTTTTTGTGTGTGTTCGGTGTGTGTGTGTTCTGTCTCCACATTGTGTGTGTGTGTGTGTGTTTGTTCGATCTCCATGGTGTGTGTGTGTTCAATCTCCATGGTGTGTGTGTGTGTGTTCTGTCTCTGTGTGTTAGTGTGTGTTTAATGTACCTGTGTGTGTTCATTCTGTGTTTTCTGCGGATGTGTTTTCTGTCACTCTCCCCATTCTGTGTGTGTGTGTGTGTGTGTGTGTGTGTGTGTGTGTGTGTGTGTGTGTGTGTGTGTGTGTGTGTGTGTGTGTGTGTGTGTGTGTGTGTGCTTTCTGTCTCCACGTTGTGTGTGTGTGTGTTCTGTCTCCATGTTGTGTGTGTGTTTGATGTGTGTGTGTGCGTGCGCACGTCCATGTGATGTGTGTGTGTGTGTTCTGTCTCCGTGTGTGTGTGTTTTCTCTTTCCATGTTCTGTGTATGTATGTGTGTTTGTGTGTGTGTTAGATCTTTGTGTGTGTTCCGTTTCCATGTTCTGTGTGTGTGTGTGTTTTCTGTCTCCATGTTGTGTGTGTGTGTGTGTGTGTGTGTGTGTGTGTGTGTGTTCCGTTTCCATGTTCTGTGTGTGTGTCCATGTTCTCCATCTTGCTCCTGCAGTCCAACCCCCCTGAAGAACCCAAAGGTTCTCCTCTGGTAGAACATCAGAAGAACCTGCTTCCTGTAGAGGTTCTGTGATGCTGTCCAATCAGAGTGCTTGCAGTGAGTCAGCTGACCTCCTCCTCCTCCTCTCAGATACGGCGAACGCAGCGCCCCCTTCTGCGTCTCGGTGGTGGCCGCCGGTCGCCGTGGAGACGGCGAGTTCTCCCGCCGCATCCACAACGCGGTGGAACGCGCCGGCCTGGACGTGCGGTCGGGGAGCTCCTCGGACGAGGACGCCGCGGACGCCCCAGGCCCCGCCCCCGACCCCGCCCAGGCTCCGCCCCCAAACCCGGAGGCCAAAACCATCCCCACCGTCAGCAACCCCAACAGCGTCTACAGGGTGGGTGGAGCCTCGGAACACAAACCGACCAATCGGGACGGCTCTCGGGCTCGTCAAGCCTGCGGCTAGAGCGACAGGAAGTGGGGCGCGGAGTTGTGGCGACGTAGCGAGAGCTATGTAGCGACAGGAAGTAAATGTAGTCACATGTGACAGGAAGAACAATGCGGTCACAGGAAGTGGTGGTATTAACATGTGACAGGAAGTGGAGTGCAGCTACAGGAAGTGCGGGTTGTCATGTGGCAAGAATTGCTGGTATAAACATGTGACAGGAAGTGGAGTGCAGTTACAGGAAGTGCGGGTTGTCATGTGACAAGAATTGTTGGTATAAACATGTGACAGGAAGTGGAGGTACTAACATGTGACAGGAAGTGGAGTGCAGTTACAGGAAGTGCGTGTTGTCATGTGACAAGAATTGTTGGTATAAACATGTGACAGGAAGTGGAGTGCAGTTACAGGAAGTGCGGGTTGTCATGTGACAATAATTGTTGGTATAAACATGTGACAGGAAGTGGAGGTACTAACATGTGACAGGAAGTGGAGGTACTAATATGTGACAGGAAGTGCAGTGCAGTCACAGGAAGTGCGTGTTGTCATGTGACAAGAATTGTTGGTATAAACATGTGACAGGAAGTGCAGTGCAGTCACAGGAAGTGCGGGTTGTCCGTGACAAGAATGGTTGGTATAAACATGTGACAGGAAGTGGAGGTACTAAAATGTGACAGGAAGTGCAGGTTGTCATGTGACAAGAATTGTTGGTATAAACATGTGACAGGAAGTGGAGGTACTAACGTGTGATAGGAAATGCTGTGCAGGAAGTGCGGGTTGTCTCGTGACAAGAAGTGGAGGCACTAACATGTGACAGGAAGTGCAGTGCAGTTACAGGAAGTGCGGGTTGTCCTGTGACAAGAATGATTGGTATAAACATGGGACAGGAAGTGGAGGTACTAACATGTGACAGGAAGTTGAATGTTTTCATGTAAAAGTAGTGACAGGAAGTGGAATGTGATGCTCTTCCGCCCCTTCCAAACATCTCCCCCACTTTCCTCCCCAGTTCTGCAAGTTTGCCCCCGGCGCCCCCCAAAGCTGGCTGATGTACCCCAAGCGGAAGGCGTTCCCCGGGGAGCCGTTCCCGCCCCACGCGGCGCCGCTTCCGCCGCCTCCGCCGCCGCCTCCCTCACAGAAGGCCTTCAAGACCTACCGGGCCACCTTCTCCTTCACCGGGCCGCGGGTGGACAAGTACCACTGGGTCAGCAAGACCAGGTCCTAGCAGGGACGGGAGGTGGTGTCAGGGTCAGAAGAAGATGAAGAAGGGGAAAAAAAAAAAAAAAAAGTCAATTTAATGTCTCTTTAAAGGAAACCTTTATCTATGTGATTTAAAGAAATGCTGTTTCAGCACGTCGCTCTTTTAAACCCCAAATATCTGCTTTTTGTGTTTTTAAATGTTTTTAAACCAAAAGTGACTGTAAATAAAGTAACACCCAACTGTTATTGAAGAGAAATAAAACCTTGTCGCATCCTCAGATGTCCCTTTTCACCCTGTCTCATTCTTCTGACCCTGGAAAACCCCCTCGCTGGGTTAGCTCCACGCGTTAGCAGAGGGCGCTAATGGGAGCAAACTTGTAGATCTTGATGGTTTGAAGCCTCGGTCACCAAAACCCTCAAGGACAAATTTTAGACTCCCATGATGCTGGAAGCCACTTTCTGCGAAAAGAAGATTGGCGTTTCTCCAGCCGCTGTCTTAACCAATCGATCGTTGACGTCACCAACCAACATCCTCTGAGCTCCGTTGACTTCTTGCTCAGGGTTTTGAACAAGCTGACTTTTCACATCTGAATGTTCCATGAGGATCTGAAACGTCGTTTGGCTTCTCTGGACGAATGTCAGTAGAACCAAGGACTGGAGGAGTGCTTTTGCCGCCATCGTGAGGTTGCTGGGTCAGCTCCGACTCGAAGGAGAAGCATGGTATGTCTGAAGAATTCTTCCGACCAACCTGAAGGATTTTACCCGAAGCTGTCACTGATCGACAGCTTGCATCCTGAGATCTTCACTTCTTCCTCAGAGGACCGGTTTAGAAGTCCTTTTAAGACATGTGTGGTCATGACTTGTAATCTAAATGTTTGATGCTACAAAACCAACAGCAAAAGCAGAGGGCTACATCCCTTCGATAGCTCAGTTGGTAGAGCGGAGGACTGTAGGGTTGTGTTGGCGGGTATCCTTAGGTCGCTGGTTCAATTCCGGCTCGAAGGAGTCTTTTGGAACTGTGTCCTTGGAGATTTCATTGACAAAACACGCATCAAATCTTCCAGACTCACCAAGTGTCACTGATCAACAGTGACCTCGGGATGTCCTCTTGTACCATGGCTCCTTCATCAGAGAATGTATTTGAGAAATTGTTTTTGAACCTTTGTAACTGTGTCCTTGTGAAATGCAATGACCACTCTGGAGGTCAAAGAGCTGATGAATAATTCAACCTCAGACAGGTGACCAGTCCCTTCGATAGCTCAAGTGGTGGAGCGGAGGATTGTAGGCGTTCTTCAGCAGGAAACCTCAGGATCTTTTGGGGTCCTGCCCTTAGACAATTGGAAAACAAACCTGTAGGGCGCAAAACAAGTGAATGTGTCTGCTGGTCACCAACAAAGGCTCTTCACCCTGAGTTCACTTCTTGCTCAGATGGGCACATCACGGTGATACTAGGTGTCACTGGTCAAAAGCTGACCTCATCAAGTGTTCTGTGCAGGAAGTCATGAGATGTTGTGTTTTTGGACAGTGGCAGAAGTTGTGACCTTTCATGGCTCAGTTGGTAGAGCGGTGAACTAAGAGCGCTGGTTCAACTCCACCTGGAAGGAGTGCTTTTTGGGTAGTGTCCTCAAGACGCTACCTAAAGTGCACGGCAAAACTACCTAAAGCTTTTTGGGAAGTGTCTTTTCATACCTCCCTTCTGTCCTGAGGTCTCTTGAGTTCTTCCTCAGAAGAGCTCTTCAGAGTTCTCTTCCAGAGCTTTCTATCTGTCTTTTTGAAAGCAATGACAAAGCTTTGCTTGCTCAGTTGGTCGAGCGGTATCCTAATTTTCCCAGTTTGACTCCAGCCTGGAGGAGAACTTTTGGGGTTGTGATGGCGTCATAGTGACCTAAAACCTCAAGGTGGCAACTACTGGACTCCCGTAAGGTCGCAGGTTCAACTCTGGTTCAAAGGAAAAGTTTGAAACTGGTAGACTTTGATGGATCCAGCATTTGATAGTCAGCAGTGTTGAGTTTGTGAGGTGGAAAGGCAGAGATGTTCCATCAGCCATCCTAAGAACCCAAAACCAATTTGCAGAAGCTTCATTTGTTGGGTTTATTTGATTGAACGCCGACTCTTCAGCGAGGCTCATGCTCATTGTTTCTTTCTCTGCTGGTCACCAACCAACATCTTTCAGTTGCTTCTTGCCCTTCAGTCGAATCTGCCCTTCCAGATCAGAAGTTCCCAAGACCTGGTTCATGTTTTTCTGGATGAACCTTTAAGGTCATGACAGGCCTGGAGGTCGAAAACATCTGAGTTCATGTGACCTCGAGCTCAGTTGGAAGAGCGGAGGACCATAGAACCTCCCGAATAGACATCCTTAGGTTGCTTGTTCAACTAGTCCAGGGGTCGGCAACCCGTAACACCCAAAGAGCCATTTGGACCCGTTTTCCTTGGAAAAGAAAACACTGGGAGCCGCAATTACTGTTTGATGTCTAAAATAAAGGTACCACTGTATATATTGCTTTTTATTACCTTTAAACTTTGTATAAACAAGTGTGTTGCTTCAGAAATTCATATAGTATTGCGGAGAAAATTAAATTTTATTTATGTAATGGACTCATTCTGAGCTTTGGGCTTTCAGAGCGTTTAGCGGAGCCTTGACCTGAATTTTGAAAATAAATCGGGAAAAAATTCACTGTGTCAGTAAACAATAAAAAATAAATATTTGCAAAATATCTTCATAAATATTTATTTTACCTGGTTTATGGGACTTCTGCTCCTGAACTTCTGCGCGCAGCATCTGCACATCGGGACTTTACCGACTGGCGGGTATACCGGCTTCCGCCAGTGGGACGTTATTTTGAGCGGCGAATAATAATAATTAAAATTTGGATTAATATTTCAAGATCACAATAATCTTCCAACTTAGAACTAAGAGTTAAAAAAAGGGAATTAACACAAATGAAATACACTTCAATTAGATATTTATCATCTATATTCCCAAGCCACTCGGAGCCGCAGTGTAAAGATGGTTTGGTCCTCCTGGTTTGACTCGTTTCTTTCTCTGCTGGACACCAAACGGTGTCCTTCGGTCTCATTTCACTTCTTGCTGGAGTTTTGAGGAACCCGACTTGCCACATTTCAACTTCCCAAGATGTTTTGGAGATTTTGTTGGCCGAACTCGGCCGTTGGAGCGGAGAACTGAAGGAGCTTTCTGATAGGTATCTTTAGGCCATTGGTTTAACTCTGACTCATAGGCATGCAAAATTTTTAACTTCTAATTTGTTTGATGAAAAGGGGATCATTTCAAAAAGTGAAGCTTCCTGAACTGAAGCCTTCGATAGCTCAGCTGGTAGAGCGGAGGACTGTAGGACTGCAGCACCAGATATCCTTAGGTCGCTGGTTCAACTCCGGCTCGAAGGAAGACTTTTGGATTGTTGTCCTAATTTGTAGTCTAAATCTCAGACTTTTAACATCTGAAAGACTCTGCATTTGTATATTTCAATTGAACCACTAACCTTATACCCCTTCGATAGCTCAGTTGGTAGAGCGGAGGACTGTAGTGGTGCAGTGTCAGTAATCCTTAGGTCGCTGGTTCAAATCCGGCTCGAAGGAGACATTTTGCATTGTGAACACTAAAATTCACGAGAAACGCGTTCACGTTGCGCTGCGGACACTTTATTCATTCATCTAAGACTAAATCCCCTCTTCTTATCCTGACCTCACATCTCCCAGCTGGAGATTTAATTTCTTTAATTCTTCAACCCTCATCGTGAAACATAAATATCATGTAATGACACACTCATTCACACGTTCATCAGACACTTTTATAAACACAGATGATTTCATTTAACTCTTTTAAGTGAGTGAATAAATGAATGAGCGTCGCTCCTCCGGGGAAAAACGGACAGATTTCACTCTTTCACGACAAACATCGCGGGATCTCGGCTTTCACAATCACTCAAGCTTTGTCTGCAATTGCGCGGCAAAATCTTAAAAAAAAAGAGGGGAATCATGAAACGATACAGACCGAGTTTCGTGAGAGTCTTTTATTTGAAAGGTCGGAGGGAGAGGAGATAAAGACGTGCGGAAAGGAAAAGTCACCGCGGATCACAAAGCCGTCATATGAATACGGGATTGTAGGCTGCGGCGCCACTGCGAACTACAGGAAGTGCCGTTCGGCGCTGGTCCCGCCCCCTCCGGTGAAGCTACTCAAAATCAACCAATCACAGGAGATCTTTGTCCTCTCACTCGCGTTCCCTGGCCAATCACGGGCGCTGATGTTGGAACGCGCACCGGCGCCCGGGTACATCCGGTCGTATATAATTTGCCACGAGTTAGCGGCGAATTTGGAGAGTGTCCATTTTGAGCAGCGGCGCGGCGTCTCCTGTGTTTTTTTCCTTCACGGTAAGGACATTTTGCCGCTATCGCCGCCGCGTCGCAGGTGCGCGACGCTGGGCGACGTGCGCGGCATCGCCGCGGTGCGGCGGTATGCCGACCGCTGGGGTTTTTATCCGGAATAAGTCGCGCTTTTCGCTCGGCTCCGAAATCCGGCTAGCAGTTTCTGTAGCCACAATGGTGCTAATTTCCATTAAGACGGCCATTACGCTCCCGTCAATGAATGGCCCGCTCGTCTCCGCTAGCTAACAACGTAGCTCGGCCATCTTCGGCGGTTTGTGCCGGAGCTGCATTTCCTGCTTCACGTCGATCCCAGCGGTTATTTATTATTAAAAGATGTGTATGTTGCTATCTGTTAGCTCCGGCCTTCACCCCCTCCCCCGTGCGGTAACAACGCAAAGCGCGGTCCGCTCAAACGCTCAACATGGAGCTGAACGACTAACGGCGCTAGCTAACAGTTAGCTAACTATTAGCTAACTGCCAGCTTTGTTTACCAGGCGGCTAACAAACAAAGCCGTTTAATTATTTGCTGGCTTCGCCGCGGACCATCATTCCGCACGACCCGTCGCGGAAATCGTGCAAAACCCAACTGAGCTGGGCGCTTAGCTAGATGCTAGTAGCTAGTGTCGTTGTTTCACACGCACGGCGTGCGTCGTTACCGCGCATTGCACGGTAACAACGAAGCTAGCACAATTAAAGCCGCGCTAATGCTAACCCCGGATCTCCATGTGTTGTATTTAAACGTCTTGTTTTTAATTTCTTATCTGCCAAACGTGGTTATATGATAAGGACAAGCGGTTTGCATCCACCCAAAAGATAAAATGTCAACGAGATGCATCTCATTTCTAATGATTGTGATCGAGTCCCTGAAGGCATCATGAGGATTGTCTTACAGCAATATCTGGTTTTGTAAGGCTGGTAATATAAGTCTTGATATATCTCGTTTGTATTAATCATATTTTCTCTTATATAACTTAAAACTGAACATGCCTCTCATGCCTACCCGTGTGTCATTTTCATCCTCAGTGAACATGAAGGTTAAACAACAAATAAGATTAAATTTCGGCAATGTGAGTGATTTATATCTGAGATGGACTTTTTCCTGTCTTGACGTCCCTCAAACGTCCCTTGTGCTCCTTAACCCCCCGCCACCGTCAGGCAGGAAGCAAAGCGGGAGATCTATCGTCACATTGACGCCGTGAGGTATCCCGCTCTGTTCTGCAGGTCTTGAAGAATCCAGTGTGATTTGTTTAAAGAGAGGAACTTGGATTCAAAGTTTAAGATCAGCCTTCGTCTATTTTTAATCTGCCCGGGAGTGATATTTACCCTGTCCGATGTGAATGTGTGTTCTGTGTGAGTCGCGTGTTGAACTTTGGTTTCCGGTGTCAGTCTCTTCTACAGAATCCACCGTCAGAATGGCAGATGCGGAGAATCTGCTCATGGAGACATCGGAGCAGAACGGCGAGGGCGAGGAGGACCAGAACGGCGCCGAGCAGGAGTTTATAGGCGGCGAGGATGCCGACGACAGCGGCACGGACGGCGGCAAGATCGACGCCAGCAAGGAGGAGGAGGATGCCGGGTGAGCGCGGTGTTTGTTTGTTGGCCCCCGGCGTCGGGCCGCTGGCTTTTGCGTGGCCGAGGAATCGGACACTAACAAATTCCCGCCGCCATGACAACCCCCGCCCCCGCCCGCCACGGTGCTCTTTCTCTGACCAGCTGCTGCAGAATGCCGGGCCGGAGGTAGTGCTGTTGTAGTACTGCAGTTGTACTGCAGAAGAAGCAAACTCATCAGGTTCCTATGAAGACCTGGGTCCTCTCCGGGAAACCGGGTTCACCTGGACACCGCTGGTAGTCCGTGACGTTCCAGGTGGTCGTTCCTCGATCCAGGTGGTCGACGTCTTTGGTTTGGCGGATGAGTCCTTGACCCCCCTGCCTCCCTTCCTTGTGTGTTTGCAGCAAGATGTTCGTGGGCGGCCTCAGCTGGGACACGAGTAAAAAAGACCTGAAAGATTACTTCACCAAGTTCGGCGAGGTGTCGGACTGCACCATCAAAATGGACTCCAACACCGGCAGGTCCCGAGGGTTCGGCTTCGTCCTCTTCAAAGACCCCGCCAGCGTGGACAAGGTCCGTGGCGGTCTCCTCCCCGTCGCCGACGCCGCTACGGGTGGCTTCACCTTAAACCGCCCTTCTCTCACCACGGCGCAGGTGCTGGAGCAGAAGGACCACAGACTGGACGGACGTCAGATCGACCCCAAGAGGGCGATGGCGCAGAAGAAGGAGCCCGTCAAGAAGATTTTTGTGGGCGGCTTGAACCCGGAGGCGACGGAGGAAACCATCAGGGAATACTTCGGGGGCTTCGGAGAGGTCAGTGGAGCAGATGGTCTTCCACCTGGAGGTCCGACCGTCGTCCGGCTTCGGTTGGTGCTCGGAAAAGGCGTCCGTGTTGTTTTTACTCGAAGGTCTGGGTGATGACGGGCTGTAGGGGAACCTGGATCATCTCCATATGACTGTGCCTCTGACTTTAATAACGGCAGCTGTTTTTCTCCCAGATCGAGACGATCGAGCTGCCCATCGACCCCAAGTCGAAGAAGAGGAGGGGCTTCATCTTCATCACGTACAAGGAGGAGGCCAGCGTGAAGAAGTGCCTGGAGAAGAAGTACCACAACATCCACGGCGGCCGGGTAAGAAAGCGCACCTCCACTGAAAGGCGGCCAGAATTCACGAAGACGTGGTTCTAATTGAGAAGGAGGACATTGTTGTTTGTGACGTTCCTGAGATGTTCCTGTTCCCTCCGCAGTGTGAGCTGAAGATCGCCCAGCCGAAGGAGGTGTACCAGCAGCAGCAGCAGTACGGAGGAGGACGCGGCGGTGCGTTTGGCGGCCGTACAGGCCGGGGCCGCGGTGGTGAGGAGATTCACCTGGTTTCAGAGCCTCGTGGTTCTGATGTTCCTGCCGATGTTCTCGTTGCCGCCATCGGTTGGGCGAACGAACGAACGAACGGAGGAACGAGCGAGCGAATGTCCGCGGCGCGCCGGTAGAACCCGTAGAACCCGGGCGCCCCCTCCGCCTCCTTGACGCCGCATGTTCTTGGCATGCAGGTCAGAACCAGGGCTGGAACCAGGGCTACGGCAACTACTGGAACCAGGGCTACGGCAACCAGGGCGGCTACGGAGGCTACGGGGGATACAGCGGCTACAGCAACTACGACTACTCCTCTGGTTACTATGGATACGGCCCAGGATATGACTACAGTGAGTATGCGGAGAAGTTTGCGCACGAACTCTTTAACAGTACTCAAAGTGCGATGTGATTTTATCAGTCGTTCAGTAAGCTTGTAATTAGAAGATTTAGACCGTAAAGAGCCGGTTGGGTCATGGACAGAGGAGGGAGAGTGAAGATATTACTAGATAGAGGTCTAGAGGAAGACCAAAGTGAAGATGCATGGACGTCGTAAGAGAGGATCCAGAGAATAGGCTTAGATGGAGAAGCCGGACCCCGGAGTGTGTTCTTGAACCGTGTCCCGATGAATACAAACATATCTGACCTTGACTGGCTTCCCGTCACTTCCACCCCTGACCCCCCTGCAGACCAGGGCAGTGCCAGCTACGGGAAGACTCCCAGGAGGGGGGGCCACCAGACCAGCTACAAGCCATACTAATGATCGTGTGACCGTTCAAGGTAGGTCCCGACCCCCGCTGCATTCGCAGCCCTCCTCTAGTGACCCCCCGCCCCCAAAATGATGTTTCCTCTTCGCCCTTCCAGGACTTGAAAGGATCCGGTGACGCCGGCGGCCGGACAGAACCCCAAAACCCGGAACCGACAACCACCTCTTTTATGACAGACGACCATTTGTACAGAAAACATCCCAAATGTTAACTTTTTCATGTTTTTTTTTTTTTTTTTTTTTTTTTTTTTTTTTAAACCCTTTTTTCTTTTCCTTTTTTTTTCTTTTTGTTTTTTTTTTTTTTTTTAGTCTCCACCCCATCCTTTCCCCCCTTCGATGTCTCTCCTCCACACCCTTCCACATTTCCTCTGACGGAGGTGTAATTTTACTGTACTTTTTGGTACCTGTTTTGATTCTAATGTATTGTAAGGGTTGTATTTTACACGTCTGCCTTTTACAGGTTGGAGATCTCGGCGCTGTAAAGGAGCTTTTTTTTGACAAATAAAAGAAAAAAAAAAGTTTTCAGTATCGCTGCGCTGATGCTTGCAGGCTCCGGGGTGAACGGCGGCAGCAGCAGCAGCAGCGACAGCGGCGACGGTCAAACTGTCAATCAATTGAAATTTCTCTCCATTGCTGTGGACGCGGGGCCGGAGGCTGCACACCGACAGACTCTGAAACTTTTCTTTTCAAGGGATCTAAACGCCGTCGGGCCAGAAGGCAACGCAGCCCTGCGGCCCCCAACACCACCGCCACCAACACCACCTCCCTCCACCCCAGTCCGGCCCCCACACCTGAAGCGCCCCTTCCCAGGACGTTCACACACCTTGAACTTTTGTTTCCTGCTTTAGTTTGTCTTTATTTTTAAACTGTCAAATGTCTTTTTTTTCAGCTCGTGTCTTGGAGTTTATTAGTAATAAACAGTATCGATTGTTTCTCGTTGTATTCTTATTCTTTTATAGCTTAACGCGCCAAGGACCGGTAAAAAAAAACTCCAATTCCCACAACGCCCCGCGGCCGGAGTGAGCGGAAGTGACGTTAGCACGCATGCGCAGTTTGGTTTCGACGTATCGTACTGCGTCACAATACCCGCGGTCGAATGACGACACGATAACGAACGGTTCAGTGGAAATGTTGAAATTTAAAGAAGTCATCTAAATATATATATATATTTTGATCATTTAAGCTTTGAGAAATAAGGGCCAGACAATGATGACATAGGTGGCAGTAGAGGGAAATATGGCGGAGGAACACCAGGAAGTAGTGACGGACTGATTGCGCTGGAGGTCCGCGCAAACCCGCCCGACAAAATGATTTTTATTTTATTGTTTTTCAGTGAAACTGCCTTTTCTGAGAATTCCAGTTCCTCCTGCTGACGTTGACGTCAAGCAGCCCGCTTCTCTCAGTTCCTTCATCAACCGCGGCTGTGGAAGAAGACACAACGGCTTTCGGTCCGAGGACGTGAACCAGAACTGGACTTCCGGTCAGTCTTTCGTATTTCCGGTGGTGTCACACCTATGCTGACTTGATATCTGCTTCTGCGCATGACAGAAAGCAGTTTCCGTAGTGTAGTGGTTATCACGTTCGCCTCACACGCGAAAGGTCCCCGGTTCGAAACCGGGCGGAAACACATATTTATTTTCTTTGTTATTCAATTGCATCTGAAATGTCCTTTTCATTATTTTATTGTATACATTCTTATAAATTAATGGCATTTTAAAATTCAGTTTTTCAACTCATGAAAGAGTGACGTCATAGGAAAGTAACACTAGACGAGATGAGATGAGAACTTTATTTATCCCAAAGGAAATTGTTGTGCCAGAGTTTCAAGTAAAAACATAACAATAATAGATAATAGTAGAAAGGAGGAAGAATAAGAATTACAATGAAATATAAATTGTCTCAACTGTTAACTGTAACTACAAAGATTATGTTATATTTCAATGTTTATGGAAAAACTATCCATCCACCTCATTTGCACTTACCAAATATTCCTGTCTTAAACATTACATTACATTGCATTTGGCAGATGCTTTTATCCAAAGCCACTTACAATAGAGGACATAGGGACTGCAAATACACTTGCAAATACACGATGCACAGGAAATATACAGAGCAGTAAGCTTGGGTTAGTGAGGTTTTTTTTTTTTTTTGGACAGAGACACACAAACGTAGACACACACACACACACACACACCGCATAGCCTAACTTTCTGCCAACCTGATCTGGGGCATCAACTCATCAAAAACATCAAAAACAATGTTTGTAAATTCTGAATGGTCCCTCTGGTGCTGTTTATCCTTTAGCTTAGTTGAACAGCACTGAGGGTCACGTAGCGGCTCTAGATTTCGGCGATGGCCGGCAGGATGGGGGCCTTGAGGCGTCTGGCCCGCCTGCAGGTGGCGCTGCAGCCGGACGCCCACACCCTGACCACGACCCTCCGGCCGCCATCTGTCTCTTTGGGCGTGTTAGCGAGGACCGCATTAGCTTGGACGTTCTCGGCCGGCGGCTCGACGGCTGCCGCCGCTTCCTCCTGCTCCCCCGGCGGGCCGCTTTGAGAGAACCTCCAGAAGGTCCTCCTCCCGCCGTCCCTCCACCCCCGGCGGAGGAGCCGGGCGGCGGCGAGGAAGGAGTCGCCCCCCTGGCCCTGAACCCCCTCCAGGGGATCTGAGGGGTCAGGGTTTCCACTCGGACCCGGGGTTCCTCGGGTCCCATCAGCCTCCATCTTGGACCTTCAGGCTCCTCCTGCTCTGAGGAAACAAATACCCATCTTTTGTTTTTTTTAGTGTATTTTTTACTATATATTATTTATGACCTTGAATACACCCAGTTGATAATCAATAACTCAAGTGATAAGAATTGATCGGCCATGTGCCCCCCCCCCCGCCCAGGGGGTTCTTGGTGATACCCGGAGAACCCTGGAGGTTCAAACCTCGTTCATCATCTACTGCTAACACTGGGAGGTTCATCCCCCGACAGCTGAAGCTACATGTTTAAAAAAACTACAAACATGGCGGACCGCGAGGGAGGGGGTTCCCCACAATGATTGGTCGATAGGAAAACAGGAAGTGTCCGAGTACTTGTACTCACCCGGTACTCTTGCAGTACTCCTCCCGTTGTCGGTATGAGTACTCCCAGGTGAGTGTGTCGCCACGGAAACACCAGCTTCACCTCCTCATGTCATGGACACACTCCTCTACACCTTCATCCCTTCTTCTTCTCTCTGTCTATCTTCTCGCTTTCCCTTTTCTGGTCTATTTCTTCTCTCTGTCTCTTTCTCCGCCTCCCTCTTTCTTCTCCTGCTCTCCTCCCACCTTCTCTCCACCCGTCCAACTATCTATCTGTCCATCTGTCTGTCCTGGTTGTGGTTCAGGCGGGTTCCTCCAGGTTCTCCGCTTCCACGGTTCACCTGGTTCATCTGCGCTGTGTGTGAAAGTTGAACACACCAACTGTTGGTGCGGATGGAGGTCAAAGATTAGACGGGATGGTTTCGAAACAAATGTCAACAACAGCACGTGCCGAGGGATGAACCTGGAGGCCTCGGTGTTGTGGAGCATCAGGAGAACCTGAGCTGGAGAAGACCTTCTCTTCTGTGCTGTGGGGTCTGGTTGGGGGGGGTTCGGACGTCTCTGGGTCAAAGTTCACGCACACGGGATCGATATCTGGGGCGGGGGGGGGGTTCAGCTGGCGGCAGATCTGGGTCAGAGGTCGGTTGAGCGGCCAGAACGTTCCGGACTTCTCCAGAACACTGACGTTTTCCAGCGTTTATCAGTGTATTTGCAGTGTGTACAAATAATCCTCAGCTGGTTTGTTCGCCCTACATCCAATGCTAATGGTAGCAGCGACGGGACGTTTCTTTGGGTTTTATTTTTACTTCTATCTTTATGTTTCTATTTGAATTATCTTCTATTTTATGCTATTTTAATGACAAAACATACATTTCAATTTTTTTTGGATGAGATTTATTTTAATTTCAATTTATTCTCGCAAAAATAAAAAACATACAAAATATGGATTTGAAATGGAAAATTTTTTATTTTGTTTTTTTAAATTTAAATATTTATTGTTATTTGTATTTTACGTCATTTTATTCAGCATTTATTTTGTTTTATTTAATAACGATTTTTGTAACTTTCCTTTTTGTTTTACTTTAACCTTTTCTTTTCATGTTTCTATATAATTTACTTTCGAATTAATGCTATTTTAATGACAGAATATGTACAATTTTTTGATAAGATTTATTTTAATTTTAATTTATTTTCTCAAAAAAAGCCTAAAACATGGAATTGAAATGAAAAAGTCTTTGAATTCTGCTCGATTTTTTTATTGGAATATTTATTGAAATTTGTATTTTATGTCATTTTATGAGGCATTTATTTTGATATCTAATTGATTTCAATATATGGTATTTCTATTTCTATTTTTATATAAATAAAATAAAAAAACTTTATAAGACATAATCCAATATAATTGATATCGTATTATCTTTGTTTTGTTCAACTTTTTTTGAAAATTCTTTTCATGTTTCTACTTAAAACATTTTCTATTTAAAGCTATTTTAATGACAAAATATATATATATTACATTTTTTGGTATGATTTTTTCAAGTTTATTCTCATAAATAAAACATAAATATGGATTTGAAATGAAAAATATTGTTTTTTTTAATTTGAATATTTATTTTAATTTGAATTTAATGTCATTTTATTCAGCATTTCTTTTGATATATTTGATTTCAATATATTTTTTTCCATTTCTATTTTAATCGAAATAAAATATAACGTTGTCACAAGGCACTATAATACAATAACATTTTCTTTTTGTTTTCTTTTTGTTGTATTTAATTTGTTTTTTTTCTTTTCTTTTGGTGTTATTTTAATTTCTATCTTTTTATGTTTTTATTGAAATTATTTTCTCTTTTCGGCTATCTTACTGACAGAATACAGTGGGGTAAAAAGTATTTATTCAGCTGCTTATTGTCCAAGTTCTCCACTTAAAATGATGTTAGAGGCCTGTCATTTTCATCATAGCTACACTTCAATATGAGAGACAGAATAAAAAATTTAAAAAAAATAATCACATTGTGTGATTTTTAAATAATTTATTTGCCAATGATGGTGGAAAATAAGTATTTGGTCAAGAAGAAACGTTCATCTCAGTACTTTCTTATCTCCTCTCTGTCGGCAATGACAGAGGTCAAACATTTTTCTGGAAGTCTTCAAGGTTTTCTCACACTTGCTGCTTCTTCATCCCGTTCCTCCATGCAGATCTCCTCTGGAGCACTGATGTTTCAGGGCTGTCGCTGGACTCTCGACAGATTTGGAGACCGGCTCGGCCACTCCGGGACCTTGAGAGGCTTCTTAGGAAGACACTCCTTTGTTGGCCTGGAGGTGTGTTTGGGATCATTGTCACGCTGAAAGACGCATCCATGATTCATCTTCAGTGTCCTTGCTGACGGAAGGAGGCTTTCAGTCAGAATGTCACCGTCCACGGCCCCGTTCATTCTTTCTGCAGAAAAACACCCACAAAGCGTGATGTTTCCACAGAAGCTGTGGTGTTATTTGGATTCAACGCAGAATTCTTTCTCCTCCAAACACGACAAGTTGAGTTTTTACCAAAAAGTTGGTTTCATCTGACCATAGGACATTCTCCCAGTCCTCTTCTGGATGATCCAAATGCTCTTAGCGGCCTTCAGACGGGCCTAGACATGTATGCTCATAAGCAGGGGGACCCATCAAGCACGGCAGGATGTGAGTGTTCCTGATGGTAGCTTTTGTTACTTTGGTCCAGGCTCTCTGAAGGTCATTCAGTAGGTCCTCTGCAGGCTTCTGGGATTTTTGCTCAGCGTTCTTGTGATCATGTGACCCCACGGGTGAGATCTTGTGTGGAACCCCAGATGGAGGGAGATTATCAGTGGTCTTGTATGTCTTCCATTGTCTAATAAATGCTCCCACAGTTGATTTCTTCACACAAGCTGCTCACCTATTGCAGATTCAGTCTTCCCAGGCTGGTGCAGGTCTACAATTTGGGTTCTTTTTGGTCCATCAGTTCAAACATGTGGGGGGCAGAGGCGCCTCTTACACAAGAAGCTGCAGGTTTGTGAGAAGCTTGTTTGGAGGCGACCAAATACTTATTTTCCACCATCATTTGTGATCCATCATGTGATTTTCTGTTGTTTTTTTTTTTTTTTGCATTCTGTCTCTCATAGTTGTAGTGCAGCAATGATTGAAATGACAGGCCGCTAACGTCTTTTTAAGTGGGAGAACTTACATGATTGGTTGCTGACTAAATACTTTTTTTACCCCGCTGTATGCAACAATCAAAAAGCCATGTAAAGAGTCAAACTAAAATACTTTCTGTGCATGTGGACACGTACACACAAATATTAAACAAATTTTTCCAACTCAAAGTTCGTTCTTACCGCCTTCGAGTTTTGAAGTCCATTTATACTGAGACTGAGAGTGACGGAAATCTAGAAATAAATGAAACAAAAGAAAAAAAATGAAATAAGTTAGTTAAAAGTTTAAAAATAAAATAATGTGGAAAAATATGAAATGGAAAATCTAAAATAGAAACTAAAATAAGATAGAAAATGATGTTAAATGTCAATAAAAAAATACAAAACAACAAAAAATGAATAAGAGCTAAAATATCATAAAACATGGAATCAAAATAAAAGACAAAACTAAACCTAATGAAATAAAATGGAAATAAATTTAACATATTATTATATATTCACATATATTTAACATATATTTAACACATATAACATTAGTTTCATTTCCATATTTTTATGTATTTTATTTTTGTTTAAAAAATACATTTAAAAGAGAAAATATCAAATAAATAAAAAATGTAAAAAAGAAAATCAAATTGAATAAAACAAAAATAAAAGTGACATAAGATATTCATAATATTGTATTATGTCTTATAAGGTTGTTTTATTTTATTTGCTAAAAAGAAAAAGTTAAAATTAAAAAAAAAGAAAAGAAAAAAATGAAATTATATACAACAAAAATAAAACATTATTGTATCTAATGCCTTATGAAGTAGTTATATCTAATTTCCATTAAAATAGAAATAGACAAAATGTATTTTGAAATTAATTAGATATCAAAATAAATGTCAAATAAAATGACATAAAGTACAAATTTCAATAAATATTTAAATAAAAAAAAAAAAAAAAAAAACAATAAAAAGTTTTTCATTCCAATTCTATATTTTTTTATGTTTTTTTTATTTTATTTAAGAAATCTTGCTTTGTAGGTGAACAAATACTTATTTTCCACCATCATTTGCAAATAAATCATCCAAAAGTCAGACAATGTGATTTTCTGTATTTTCTGTCTCATAGTTGAAGTGCAGCTATGATGAAAATGACAGGATTTTAACGTCATTTTAAGTGGAGAACTTGGACAATAAGTGGCTGAATAAATACTTTTTACCCCATTAAAATAGCATAGAAGAGAAAACTATTTAAATAAAAACATATAAAGATAGAAATTAAAAATAAAACCAAAAGAAAAGAAAATAATCAAATTAAATACAACAAAAAGAAAACAAAAAGAAGATACAATTGTATTGCAATGCCTTATGATAACATTATATTTTATTTCCATTAAAATAGAATTGGAAAAAAATATATTGAAATCCATTATATATCAAAATATATGCTGAATAAAATGACATAAAATACAATAAATATTCCAATTTAAAAAAAACAATAATTTTTTTTCATTTGAAATCCATATTTAATTGTATTTTACATTATATTACATTGCATTTGGCAGACGCTTTTATCCAAAGCGACTTACAATAGATATGATATAGTATTTAATAAATACATACTTATTTTCCCCACTGTATTTGTATAATTTAGTGTTTGCATAGATTTGTTAATATAACATATAAGGAAATATTTTCTTTTTTTCCAGCGTGCATAAAAACCCGGAGCGTCACTCAAACTTGACGTCGCTGCGGTTTTTGAATAATAACCTTTCAAACTTCCTCTCTTCATTCACGTTGGAGAATGAAAAGAATCAAATAAAGAAAGAAACCCCTCCGGCCGGGTTTCACTGGAGAGGTGCGGAGAAGCGACCGGCAGAACCGGTCCGCTGTCGCGGTGGAGTTTAGCCAAAACACACACTTCCTCCCAGAACACACACACTTCCTCCCAGACGCCACTTCAAGACTGCGCTATCAGCAATGTGAGAAACTTTTATCATATATTGGTATACGTATATATTTTCATAAAATCTGTTTATTAATTTGTTCATTAACTGTACCTATTATAACTAATAACTATTATAATTATTCTAGAATTACTCTAATTACATCATTTGTGAGTGTCGAACCGGCAAACGTAAAGAGAGCGAACACAGAATGCGGATAATCTGTTTGTATTGTTAGTGGTTTTTGTTTTTGTTTGAAAAGAAAATCTGGGATTATATGGATTTGAAATGAAAAAAAAAATATTGTAAATAACATTGGATATTTATTATAATTTGTATTTTATGTCATTTTATTGGGGCATTTATTTTGATTTATAATTGATTTCAATATATATTTTTTCTATTTTAATGGAAATGAAATAAATAACTTTATAAGACATAATCCAATATAAGGGATCTTATGTCATTTTATCTTTGTTTTAATTAACTTGATTTTTTTCTTTATTTTTCGTTAATTTATTCTTTTTATGTTTCTATTTAAGATGTTTTCTATTTTATGCTAATTTAATGAAAAAATATACGTACTAAAATTTTGTTGATACAATTATTTTCAATTTATATTCTCAAAAATAAAATACAAACAAATATGGATTTGAAATGAAAAAACTTTTTGCCCTTTTTTAAAATTTGATTATTTATTGAAATGGGTATTTCATGTCATTTTATTTGGCATTTATTTTGACATCTAATTGATTTTAATATATTTCATTTATTTTTCTATTTGAATGGAAATAAAATAAAACTACTTCATAAGGCATTATAATACAATACAATGGATAACTTATGTCATTTCATATTTCTTTTTGTTTGATTTTTTTACTTTTTGGTTAATTTAACTTCTATTTGTTTATGTTTCTATTTAAATTGCTATTTTAATGCGGAATATATAGTTTATAATTTACTGACAAGATTTATCTTAATTTCGATTCATTCTCTAAACAAAAATTAAATACATACAAAATATGGAAATTAAGAAGTTAAATTTGTATCAATTTAATTTAATTTTATTTAGTTTTTTCATTGATCTTGATATATCCTTATCTTGTTTTCATGTTTTACAGATATTTTACCTCTTATTCTTTTTTTATATTTTTTAGTTTTTGATTTACATTTTACATTATTTTCTATTTTATTTCTAGCATATTATTTTCCCATTTAATAGTTTTCCATGTTATTTTATTCTGAAACTAACTTACTTTTTCGATTTTAAGTTTTATTTATTTTATTTTATTTGTGGTTTTCCCTCCCTGGGCTCTCAATTCCCCCAAATTTCCACTGAAATCAAAGAAAAAAAAACACACAAAAAAATGATATAAATTGTGGGACACAAATATGATTTAAAAAATATACCTGAGATGAGATGAATCCAGAGAAGACGTCTGGAGAACCTCCTTCATGGTTCATCTTCTCCCCTCACCTTGAGGTGTTTGATGAAGATCCCAGCAGGAAGAAGCTCCTCAGGCCTTCAGGTGACGTCTCGTATCTCCGTCTCCATCAGATCTCACCATGACGTCCAAGATGACCGTCAAGCAGCCGCAGCCCGCCATGTTCTCCAAGGAGAACGACCAGTGGAGCAGCGGCATCTGCGACTGCTGTGAAGATCTGCCCAACTGTGAGGGACAACAACACTTTACAACATCTCACATTACTAATACATTTCCTGTAGGGTTTCAACATGAACAATTAGATTATTATTATTATTATTATTATCATCATCATCATCGTTATTATTATTATATTCTTATTATTAGTAGTATTATTATTACTATTATCCTTATTATCATTATTACTATTGTCATTATTATTATTATTAATATTATGATAATTAATTATCGTGGCTATTGTAAGTCGCTTTGGATAAAAGCGTCTGCCAAATGCAATGTAATGTAATGTAATTATCATTATATCTGTATTATTATTATCGTTGTTGTTGTTGTTATTATTACTGCATTATTATTATTATTATTATTATTATCATCCACATCATTATTATTGCATTATTATTATCGTTTTTGCTGTTGTTGTTGTAATTACCATTATTTTATCTTTCTTATCTTGAAAGCTATTATCTTTATTATCATTATTATGATTTTCATTATTATTATTATTATTATTGTTCACACAATAATAATAATAATAATTATTATCATTATTATGAATTATGAATCGTGAAATCAATTAAAAATAAAGAAAACAGAAATAGAACAATAAACAGAATGAATCAAAATATGACATTAAATTCAACCAAAATTAAATGACATAAAATAAAACGAAAGAAAACGAGACGAAAAATGTAATTGAATTGAATAAAAAATAATAAAATGTAAAAAAATAAAATAAAATAGGAATGGAAAAATAAACAGAATGAATCCAAACGTGTCATTTGACCAAAACAAAACAAAATAAAACAGAAAGATAAACACAACGAATCAAATATGAAGTCACCGGATCAAATCAAGCTAAAAGCGTGAGAAGAAAGCGAGTTCAGGTCCAACATCTGGGTGACCTGGATCTTCTGGTCCTCCAGGCTGCCTGGCCTTCTGGTGTCTCCCCTGCTTCGCCTGCTGCACCTCCAGGGACTTCGGCCAGTGTCTCTGCCTGCCGCTGCTGGACTTCAGCGGCTGCGTTCCTCCCATCACGCTGGCCATGAGGGTCTCCATGAGGGAGCGCTACGGCATCAAGGTGGGCCTCGATGCTTCTCCATCACAGGAGGGACCTCTGGATCTTCTCTGTCCTCTGAGGGACTTCTCTGGATCTTCTCTGTCCTCTGAAGGACCTCTCTGGATCCTCTTCTTCTTCTGAAGGACCTCTCTGGTTCTCCTCTGTCCTCTCTGGATCTTCTCTGTCCTCTGAAGGACCTCTCTGGTTCTCCTCTGTCCTCTCTGGATCTTCTCTGTCCTCTGAGGGACTTCTCTGGATCTTCTCTGTCCTCTGAGGGACATCTCTGGATCTTCTCTGTCCTCTCTGGATCTTCTCTGTCCTCTCTGGATCTTCTCCTTCTTCAGAGGGACCTCTCTGGATCCTCTCTGTCCTCTGAGGGACCTCTCTGGTTCTTCTCTGTCCTCTCTGGATCTTCTCTGTCCTCTGAGGGACCTCTCTGGATCTTCTCTGTCCTCTGAGGGACCTCTCTGGATCTTCTCTGTCCTCTCTGGGTCTTCTCCTTCTTCTGTGGGACCTCTGGATCTTCACTGTCCTCTGAAGGACCTCTCTGGATCATGTCCTTCTTCTGAAGGACCTCTCTGGATCTTCTCTGTCCTCTCTGGATCTTCTCTGTCCTCTCTGGATCTTCTCTGTCCTCTCTGGATCTTCTCCTTCTTCAGAGGGACCTCTCTGGTTCTTCTCTGTCCTCTCTGGATCTTCTCTGTCTCCTGAAGGCTCTCTCTGGATCTTCTCCTTCACCTGAAGGACCTCTCTGGATCCTCTCCTTCTTATGAGGGACTTCTCTGAATCTTCTCTGTCCTCTCTGGCTCTTCTCCGTCCTCTGAAGGACCTCTCTGGATCTTCTACCCTTCCTCTAAAGACCTCTCTAGATCTTCTCTGTCTTCTGAGGCACCTCTCTGGATCTTCTTCTTCTGAGGGACCACTCTTGATCTTCTCTGTTCTCTGAGGGACCTCTCTGGATCTTCTCCATCCTTTGAGGGACCCCTCTAGATCTTCTACCCTTCCTCTGAAGGACCTCTCTGGATCTTCTTCTTCTTCTGAAGGACCTCTCTTGATCCTCTCGGTCCTCTGAAGGACCTCTCTAGACCTTCTCAATCCTCTGAAGGACCTCTCTGGATCTTCTCCTTCCTCCTGGAGACCTTCCTCGATCTCCTCGTTCCCGTGAGCGTCTTCTCCAGGCGTTGCAGATGATGGTGGTCCTCTGGTCCTCAGGGCTCCATCTGCAGGGACTGCATCTTCTCGTGCTTCTGCATGTCCTGCACCTGGTGCCAGATGTCCAGGGAGATGAAGGCCAGGAACCTGCGGGTGGTCCTGGTCCACTCCAAGAACCGCGCCTGAAGCTGCTCCTGCTGTTCCATGACGATCGATCAGATTTCCGATGAATCGATTCGGGATCGATCGAAGGGCGAAAATAGAAAATAAAAACAAATAAAGAAATAAAATCAAAAGAAAATAATTTAGAAATCAAATCCTTTGGAGGATCAGAAAATTAAATAAATTGGATTAAATTAAATCAGAAGCGGAGAAAATCAATATATTAAACGTGATTAATGAATGATATGAAAAATTGAAATAAATGGAAATAAAAAAAAAAAAAAATTCTGCCGGTTTGAATTAAATCATGTTAAGAGAAAATATAAAATAATATCTAATGAACTAATTTCACTTTATTGAATTTATCAAAATTAAAACCAAAGAAGCTGGATTTATAAATTCAATTGAAAAAAATGATATAAAAAATATCAAGAATATCTTTAATTGGATGATATAACATGAAATTGATAAAAACCGAAAAAACAAAATGATGTGATTTTAAATTAAAATCGATAAAATGAGAATAAACAATAAAATAATGTCACGCTATATTGAATACAATTGAATGGAAGAAATGAAACATAAATAATCAAAAGACATTGAATGAAAACAAATGAATGAAAAGGGATAAAATCAAATGTAACGTCATTGTTCCCTGAATAAAAATACAGTTAGAATCAAATATTTAAATTAAGATAAATTAAATTAAAAGGCGCTTATTGACCTTCCTTTGCACTACCGCTGATGTCCAGCAGGGGGCGACAAACACCGGCAGACAAGTTCTTCACAGTGAAAATAAAATAAAATGAAATAAAATTCAATTAGATTAATGAAGGAATATTTAATGACAACAATATTACATGTTCTTTTATGATGCTATATTTAAATTGTTAATACAAAACTATATAAATTGTCCCTTCCTGTCCACAGGTTTGTCTCAATCACACACATGTATGACCTTATTGATCCTCCAGTTAACATATTGATCTGCTTGAGAGTAAAAATTATTTTACAAAAAAACCTTTAATAAACTCTTAACAAACAATTCCTTTCTATCCGTTGCCGTGGAAATAAAATTGTGGGGACTTTTAGAATAAAAGCACTGATTGATCATCAATGAATTGTTTTCCATCGATCAAATTATTTGCAGGGGAGAAAAAAAAAAAGAATAATTAACATCGGATTAATAATTGACGTAAAAGATCGGCGGATAATCCTGACACAGCGCCCCCTAGTGGCCGGGAGGAGGAAGATGATTAACGCGCTTTAAAATAAGAACACGTGTGTGTCGGCGAGGGAAGGGTTAACCGCCGTAGGGGTTGTTGTTTCTCCTTTTTTTTTGTTTTAATGGGATTATAACGACAGTTATGGTTTGCGAGAATTGATGTGGGTGACGTTTACGAGGTGTGAGTGAGGGGGCGGAGCCCCGGACGCTCGTAAAGCAAGCAGGAATGTTAATTGGTGGAGGCCCCGGCGCCGCCCTCCTCGCCGTGCGCGCTCACACGGGGGCTTCTGTTGGGCCCGTTAAAGGCCCCACAACTGATTTAGAATCTGTGACTTTAACCCCGCGCCCCCCCCTCCACACACACACACACACACACACACACACACTGCACACACACATGCATCCCCTCCCATTATTTCTCCTTGGGTTTTCCTCTCCTGAAGAAAATGGAGCTCTTTGCTCCCCTCATTTCCTCTCAGGGGGGTTCGAGCTTAATCAGGTGGTTGTTGCCGACCCCCCCCGACCCCCCCACGACCCCTTGACCCCGCCCGGGGGGGCGGTCCAATCACAACGCCCCTTTTTTTAAATTTTTTTTAATTTTTATTTGGACTCGGCCACACCGGCTGCTTCACCTCCAGCCGGAAGATGCGGGAGAACCCCGAAATTATTATTATTTTTTTTTTTTTACAGGTGAAGATTTTAGAAAGTGTTAAAAAAAAAAAAAAGTGGGAAAAACATTGCAAATTAAAAAATAATTTAAATAAAAATGTTGTAAAATACATAGAATTCAAAAGCGTTTATTCCGGCGGCTTCACAAGAAAAACAAAACTACTTATCGACGCCCCGCTTCAATAGGCCGCCATTTTTGTAGTTCTTTACAAGCCATATGCATTAAACACGATCGGCATTTAAATGTTTCCGAACTACAAACGTCAGACACGGCAAAACGCTTCGGGGTCGGCGTGGACGGGACGGACGCCACTTTCAGGAAACGAACGCAGAACGGACGAGACCATGATTGTAATCCAGGAATGGAGCGCCGGGCGATGGATTTGAGGCTCGGGGGGGAAAGGGAGGAGGTGGAGGTGGAAGAAGGTGCTGGAAGGTTGGAGGTGGAAGAAGGTGGAGGAGGTGGAGGTGTTGGAAAGGTGGAGGCCTCGTCTATCTGCCCTCCTTCACTTCCAGGGGAAGTGTTCCTTTTAGGAGACAACGTTGGAGTTGCCCGTGGAAAGGGAGGGGAGGGGGGGCAGATAACGGGCCCGGGGTTAACACCAGGGGGGCGGGGCTTCAGGAGCTGTGTGTGTGTGTGTGTGTGTGTGTGTGTGTGTGTGTGTGTGACACACGCTATCAGAGGACGGGCCTCTGAGCAAACAAACAGCTCCGACCTCTGAAAACAACGGCAGCAGGGAGCGACTGATAGCAGGAGACGGATAGGTGTGTGTGTGTGTGTGTGTGTGTGTGTGTGTGTGTGTGTGTGTGTGTGTGTGTGTGTGTGTGTGTGCAGGGGAGGCAGAGGGCCCGGGGCAAAGGGGCATGCAGGGCAAGAATTATCTGACCCCCTCCTGATCTCAGTACCTTAATGCCTATTAAGATCGGAAGGGAGTGTGTGTGTGTGTGTGTGTGTGTGTGTGTGTGTGTGTGTGTTTGCGTGTGTGTGTGTGTAAGAACATGCCAGTGATAGAAGGTTATAGAAGGTAAACCTTTGAAATGCCAGTCTCGTCCAGAGAGGAGGTGAGGAACCAACCAAAGATCTCCATCTCCATGTTCTCGCCTTTTGTGGACAGAAGACCAGAAACAAGGATGTCAGTTAAATTGAAATAAATTATAATAAATAAAAATAAATATAAAGAAAAAAATGAAAAATATGAAAATGTTTATTTTATTTATCATGACCCATAATAATAATAATAATAATAATAAATATAATTATAATAATAATGATCGGAGTTCTTCTACTGGTGCGGGTTTTAGTTTTGGACTCTTGCGGTTGTCAATCAGATTGTGTGTGTGTGTGTGTGTGTGTGTGTGTGTGTGTGTGTGTGTGTGTTTGCAGGGAGGGTGTTTGTGTATAAGTGTGTGCGCAAGTATACATGCGTGTGTGTGTGTGTGTTTGTGTGCATGCGCATAAGTGTATGTATCTATTTTTATACATGTGCACAAATGTGGGCTGAAGAATTATTGATTACTAATATTTGATCACTAACATATTTGATCAATACGAATTGTTCTTATTCATATATATTGATTGTGACCTGGTGCTGATGATTGATTTTTTTTATCAATGATTTAAAATGATATTTTGGTTTGATCATTCATACTATCTTCCCCTAACATTATAATCAATATAATTCTTGCAACATTTTCGGCCAATTTGAAGATTCTTATGTATTTACTTTCATGTATTGATTTATTTTTAATTTATTTTGATTTATTTTATTTATCAATCTACCAATTAAAGTCAAACCGAATATAAAAAGTCTGCTCACATTGTAATTAAATATTTATAGGTGATTATTATTATGTGATAATCATCATCTAATACTGGTAATGACCTGTTCGCGATCAAATATTAGTAATCAATAATTCTTCAGCCCCCTGCTGTGTCCACTAGGGGTCAGCGGTGCAGAGAAGGTGGAGGAGGTCCACCAGCACCTCCACCTTTGGGAAACCAAACATCAGGAGGCCTCGGGTCGCGTCTCCGTTGCACCGCGAGCAGAAAAAGATCCGTCCGTTCTGGAAATAGAAAACACATTTCTGGGGTTCGAGAGGAAAAACAAAAAGAAAAATAGCGAGAAACGGGACCGAGTTGTCACGGTAACCGCGGCAACGCAGCGCCGTGTTTTGATGTGAAACCGGGGCCGACGGGCCGGTCAGGAAACATCTGGAAGGTCGCGTCGCCTCGAGGCCGCATTCCTCCACGGTGACATCGGAGCCCCGATCGGCCAATCAGCATCCAGAATGAATGCTGCAGGAAAAAAAATAAAACAATCGCTTCGATTGATTTTTTTTTATTGACTTATTGGGTAATTTAGTTTTTAGATTATTTTGATCATTTCTGGGTGATTTTTAGGGATTTTTTTCCTGGTTTTGTTTTTCTGTTTTTATTGATTCCAAAAGATATTATTATTATTATAATTTTTTTTTGTGATCCCGACACGCTTCCTGGAGGAACCTGGAGGTTCTCCAGGCCTTCACGGTCTCGTCGCGTCCCGTCTACCAATAAGCATCCAGAAGGATTGTTAAAGGAAAAACATTTAAATTAAACTTCCATTGAATTTTAAATTAAATTCTTAATAATTATTCAGTTCTTTTTAATGCTAATTTTAACCTTTTTTTTGATGATTTTCGGGTAATTTTCAGTGAATTTTGCCAGATTTATTTAGTTTTTTTTTTCTGATATTTCTTTAAACTGATTTGGAGAAATGTTTGAAAAACCCTTTCAATTAAATTCTTAACATTTATTTTATTCTTTTTAATGCTCCTTTTTAACCTTTTTGTGATGATTTCTGGAGTATTTTCAGTGAATTTCACCATTTATTTTTTAAATAATTTTTTCTTATATTCTTATATCTGATTCTAAGAAACATTTTAAATACGTTTAATTCAATTCCTATATTTATTCCATTCCCTTTTATGCTATTTTTTACACTTTTTTTTGATGATTTCTGGAGAATTTTCTGTGAATTTTGCTGGATTATTTTTTTTCCTGATATTTCTTCAAATTGTTTCTAAATAACTTACCAGATTTAGTCATTTTTTAAATTTTTTTTTAAATTAATTTACTTTCTAAAAGTGGAGCGATCCTTGGAGAACAGCAGGACGCCGGGCAGAGCAGAAGCTAAAGGTGTTAGCCGCCGCCGCCGCCGCCGCCCGATCACCTCGATAAACGTCTTAATCAAGAAAATAAACTAAATGACGACAAGAACGCTAGAAAAACCATAAAAACTACAGATCCATTTTCAACACGTAGATGTTGCCACGACAACAACACATGTGAAACTCCCCATTTCCTGTTGTGACGTCATCCGCCCTCCCAGCCAATCACAGCCCAGCACCAATTAGACATCACAATGGATGTTTTTTTTTTTTCCACCCTCCCAGATGGCATCTGGTCCTGACTGACCCGCAACACCACTAACTACCTTGACCCGACCCCCCCGACCCCCCCGAACCCCCACTTTACCCCCTTCAACCTAGACTCGCTGTCACCATGGTGATGGGTAGACTAAACACCACAATACTCACCAGATCCACGCTCCCATTGGACGGCTGGGAACATTAGGACGGTGCAAAAGGAAACAAAACCCCGTGACCCCACACACACACACACACACACACATGCACACGCGCACGTGCACGCTGAGGCCTATATTCTTAACATTCTTCGGGCCGTAAACAAACGGGCCGTGCCGATGCATCACCGTCGGCAGACAGACGGATCCCGAGGCTGGGAATGTTTACACGGCGCCGCCGGCCTCCGCGGCGCCTCGCCGCTCGCTACTTGCCCCTCGGCGCCGCCCGCCTCGTGTCAAGCGCCGTTTCGGTCCGGCGCCGCCGGCGAGAGCTTCAGGAGGACCTTCTGATCGTCTCGGCCGGTTCTGGTCCTGCTGGGCCCGCATCCCGCGCCGGCCACCGGCTCGCTAGCCTAGCGCGCACGCTAGCTCGGCATACACTGATGTGTTAGCATTAGCGTGTGTCGCGCTCGCTAACAGTGGCGTGATTTCGTTTTACCTGCCCAAAATGGCCGCCGTCCAGCACGCCCAGCTACCAGAGCGGCTTCACCCCAAACATGCTAGGCTAACTAGCATTTTTTCCCATAAAAAGAACCGTAGCGTCGACTAGCGGAACCCGGGAGATATGAGCACTTCCTGTGGGTGCACACACACACACACACACACACACACACACGGGAAAGGCCTCCATCCGTCAAACCCCGCGGCCGATGAACCTCCATCGTCTCCAGCGTTGATAACAAGCCTCTTAAGGCTAATCAGGCTCAAAGGAGGGATGGAAGGAGGGAGGAGAAACGAGGAGACCTCTGGAGGACGCGGTGATGTTTTCTCCTGAAACCCCCTCTTTACCCTCTTCATTTTCAATTTTCCCTTATCTTGGTCTCTCCGCAGGGGGAGGCGGGCGGAGGGGCTAATGGCCGGGTGGAGGAGGAGGAGGTGGAGGAGGTGGAGGAGCTTCTCTCCCTCCGGAGAGAAACCTTCTTGATGAATCATCTCAGGTCACACGACTTCCATGTCCACCCCCTCGCTGGAGAAGAACTGCAGGGACCCGCTGAGGTCTGACCTCCTCTGAGGAGAAGAACTCAAGCCACGGGGTGGAGATGGAAGCTTGGGTTCTCCAGGCTTCCATCTCCATCTCCATCTCCATCTCCATCTCCGTTCCACAGCCAGAGAAACAGACAGCGTGAATGTGTCTCGGTATGATTGACAGCCGACCTGTCCGGGTTAAGCCCCGCCCCTCGCCCCAGCGTCTGCGCTGATTGGCTCCTCCTCCTTCTCCTCGTCTCTCACACACACACACACACACACACACACACACACACACACACAGAATTGTTATTGTTTTCTGCAGTATTTGTGTTAATTGTAGTATTTGTGGTGGTAGCAGCTGCAGTATTAGTATAAGTAGTATTAGTATTAGCAGTAGTAGTGGAATTAGTAGTAGTATTAGTAATATTAGTAGTATTAGTATTAGTGGAAGTGGTATTGGTAGTATTGGTAGTAGTGGTGATCTTAATAATATTAGTCATGGTGGTATTAGTATTGTGGTATTATTATTAATACTAGTGGTATTGGCAGTATTAGCGTTGGTAGTATTGGTAGTAGTAATATTGGTATTTGATTAGTATTGTAGCAGTAGTATTAGAAGTAGTAGTTTGGTATTGGTAGTATTAGTATTGGTAATGGTAGTGTTAGAAGTACTAGAATTGATATTGGTGGTAGTAGTATTACAAGTAGTAGTATTAATATTGTTGGTAGTAGTATTAGAAGTAGTAGTATTAATATTGGTGGTAGTAGTATTAGTAGTAGTAGTATTAGTATTGGTAATAGTAGTATTAGAAGTATATGTTCATTTACACAAAGAGGTGAAAAGGTCGGTGTCAAAAAGAGCAGCATGAGTGTGTGTTGAAAACACTCTCTCACACACACACACACACACACACACACACACACACACACACACACACACACACACACACACAAACACACACACACACACACAGGATCTCCAACGTCACTCCAGCGGTGAAGATAAGACCGAGGCAGCTGTCAGTGGACGCCACGTCTGACACCCTTCACTCTGACACACACACACACACACACACACACACACACACACACACACACACACACACACACACACACACACACACACACACAGATTACAGTATGCCTCCATCTGATAGGGAGCCACTCAAAGCACCATAATCTGATTGGAGGACGTCTGGACTTCATTACTCCTCACACAACAAGAACGTTTGTTCCAGCGGCTGCAACGCCTGCAGCTTCTAGCAGGTAGAAGATCCAGATGCTCCTCTGCATCTTCAACATCAACATCATCTTCATCATATTCAGTCTCACCTTCAACTTTACCCTCAACATCTCCTTCATCATCCCTATCTTACCTTCGTCTCCATCTTCCTGAGATGATGCCTTCAAGCGGAGGTGTCACCATGGAGATGATGGACAGGTCATGTGATATCAAAACCTGGTCCCTCAGAACTTCCATTCTACCAGGTTCCCGGTTCCTCTCCTGATGTTCTCCGGAGAACCGGACCTCCTCTCTGGCTTCCTGCAGATATAAAATGAAAATGTTCACACAAGAACCACCAGAAGTTCCTCCACAGGATGTGCTTGTTGGGAAGCAGGAGCCTGAAGACCAGGAGGTTCTCCAGCGTTCATCCAGCCAGAGGAGGTCGGACACTAGCAGACGAGCCTAGCGTGCTAGCTAGCCTAGCGGAGATGCAAGAGGAGTGTTTAGCATTCAGGAGCATGTGCCTGGGAGCGGAAAGTATTGTTAGCATTAGCATGTCACGCGCCTGCTAACAGTGTTTTGTTTTGGGCTTTTGTTTTTACTCGCCCAAAATGGCCGACGTCCAGCCCGCCTGCTTAACAAAAGGGTTCAGACCGAACATGCTAGGCTAACTAGCATTTCCGACATCCTCGGTCGGAGATGGTCGGATTTTATTTTCCGAAATAAATGGAGACCTGGAGACGAGGAGCATGAGGAGAAGGTTCTCCAGGAGAGGAACAGCGTTCATCCTGCCAGAGGAGGTCCGCCACTAGCATACTAGCTTGGCGTGCCTGCTAGCCTAGCATGCATGCTAGCGTGGTGTAAACCGGTTGCACGAGACCACCGGGGATGTTTTTACGAAGCAGCCGGCGGTGCGTTCAGGAACATGTGCCTGGGAGATAATCTGGTGGAATGTAGCATTAGCATTAGCATGTGTTGCGCTCGCTAACAGTGCAGTGATTCACTTTCATCTTTTTCTTTTACTTTTACTCGCCCAAAATGGCCGACGTCAAGCCCACCTGGCTGACAACACGAATTCAGACCGAACATGCTAGGCTAACTAGCACCGGTTGGATTTTTTTTCCCGTAGTGAACCGCGGCCAGCGTACCTGAAGACGAGGAGGATGAGGGGGAAGGTTCTCCAGGAGAGGAACCCATGACCAAAAAGAAGAAGATGTTGAAGGTTCTCTGAGACCTCCAACATCAACCCCTGGTGATCTAGACAGCAGGAACGTGGAGGAAGGAGGAGGAGAAACCTGGGATCTCCTTCCAGCCTTTTTACCGTAAATAATCACAAGCTGTTAAAAAAGTAGCGTGATGGCGTGCAGATTCGTCGCCGCCGCACGGCTCTCCCGCCGCCGACCTCCTGACCCCGGCAGCCGGCGAGCGCCCGTCACGTCACACCGCCGCTGACGGCGGCGTGAAATCCTCCAGAAGTCGGTGGTGGAGACATTCTTCTTCTGGGCTTCACCTGGCGCTGGGAAAGTAAATGTTTAAGCTAGCGGCGATAAACAGCGCTAAATCATTAGCGGCGGCGAGCGAGCGCACCTTATGGGGAGAAGGGGGGGGGTTGGGGGAGGGGCTAGCGGTTAGCGGTTAGCATCGGAGAGAGAAAAGCGTCGTGTGGGAAAAACGCTATCTGGGCGCGTTGAGCCGCTGCTCGCCGCCGCCATCGCCGCCAAACCCAAACAAATCATTACTGTAATCTGGTGAGGCCGCGTTCCAGCGGAACGGACGCGCAGCTCAGATAAAGCCGGCCGGTCGCCAAGGGAGACGAAGAGGGGGGGAGGGTTCGTGTCGGCCAATCAGGTTGAAGACGGTGGCGGGTCGCGGCGTCGACCGCCAGAACTTTGGACGGCGACCAAATAAGACAAAGAGGACGGCGCTGCTTTTCCTCAGCTATCCGTGAAGGCAGCACGCCGCGGAGGGAAAGAGAACGCCATTTCTTTGTTTCACGGCGTTACGTGGGAACGTCCGTCGTCGTCGGACGGTAGGAAGCGAGGTCACCCCCGCCGTGACCTTTGACCCTCACGTGTCGTAGGGAGGACATGTTAGCTTGGAGAGCGTGGGGGCGGGGCCACCAGTACAGCTGTCCGTCATGGCCGTCGCCACGGCAACTGGGGATCCGGCGTGGAAGGTGGATTGTTGTGTTTGAAAACTGGACGTGTGTGTGTGTGTGTGTGAGAGAGACGCCCAGGTGGGCGGGGCCTACCTGTGGGGGCGGGGCTACACCTGTCAATCACACCTCATGGAAAGAAGCTATGTTTTATTTGGCGTCTCGAACCGGCAGTGCAACCCTCCATCTGACCCCCCCCTACACCCCCCACCCCACTGCTGCCCCTTCAACCTCACCCCCGTACACACACACACACACACACACACACACACACACACACACACACACACACACACACACACACACACACACAGTATCTCTCAGCTCCCAGGAAGCTGCCGGGCTTGGCTGGAGCCAGAGTTCTGCCCCATCCATCATCCTTATCAGGGGCGGGGGGGTGGGGGGGGGTGGGGGGTGGGGGGGGTGGGGGGGTGGGGGTGGAGGGGGTTCTGGCGGTACTGAGGAGGAGAAGAAGAAGAAGAAGGAGAAGAAGAAGGAGAAGAAGAAAAAGAGAGGAGGAAGAGATTGAGACATGAAGACCAAAGCAGCTTGTAACGTGATTGGACTTATATAATGAAGAATAAAATGTGTGTGTGTGTATTTGTGTGTGTGTGTGTGTGTGTGTGTGTGTGTGTGTGTGTGTGTGTGTGTGTGTGTTGATGGGTGGGGGGTCGGGGTCAGGCGGTGATAAGCTCTGATACAAACAATAACAACAGGCTCCATGCAGCCACATCAAAGACCCCCATTTAGATTTGGGGTTCAGGCGGGGGCGCGCGCGCGTGTGTGTGTGTGTGTGTGTGTGTGTGTGTGTGTGTGTGTGTGTGTGTGTGTGTGTGTGTGTGTGTGTGTGTGTGTGTGTGTGTGTGTGTGTGTGTGTGTGTGTGTGTGTGTGTGTGTGGCAGGACAGTATGGAGTGTCTTTTACAGCCGTTTCAAACAAACTAACGTGAAAAGCTGGAATGTCCCCGATGATAAAGACTTTATGGTCCGGCAGACGGAGGCCGTTTCTCCCCGGGCTGCACGCCGCTGCCGCCACCGTACACACACACACACACACACACACACACACATCAGCTTGGACAGTGAAAGTGTGTGCATGTGTGCATGTGTGTGTGAGACTCACTTCACAGATCCAAGCAAGTTGTTGTAACATAATACTTTTTATCAAAACCAGTCTACACACACACACACACACACACACACACACACACACACACGGATCATACTGATATCTTTGGTTAACCTCCTTATGCCATCTGGTGCTTTCAGGAGCTGCTGGGATTTTTCTGTATCGACACGGAGAAGATGCTGAAACGGAGGAAGATGAAGGATTATTACAAAACTATAATAAAAATTACACCAATAAAAACAATAATAATGTATAATACTAATGTAATAAGTATGATGATAATAATAATAATAATAATGATGATATAAATGCAGCTTGCCTGTTGTTCTTCCTGTTAGCAACTTCTTGTACTATTTCTGTTTGTTTTTCAGTAAAAGACAGATTGTTTCTATGAGAGTGCATGTGCACGCATGTGTGTGTGTGTGTGTGTGTGTGTGTGTACCCTAGCAGAGGGGTGAAGGCAGGGACACACACACACACACACACACACACAATTACACCTTCTTTCTGAGCGCACTAAAGCAGTGCACTGAGCTGACATTTATGTCCTTCTTCTTGTGTCTGCTGACGAACGACCTCTGACCCTTGACCTTTGACCCGGATTGGACTTTAAGTGTCGTCCGTCCGACTCTGGAAGTTTGTTCTCCCGGCGATTCCGCGATGATCCGCGGAAGTTTCCCCCCTCCCCGAATCAAACCCCTGCCGAAAAGAAAGATCGGATCGGCCGAACGGACTTCTAAAAGCCGAAGACGAGTGTTTGGGAGATGCTGGCGATATCCTCGGCCCGCCGCTCCTCCCAGAACCCCTCCGTTCATCTTGATGATCATTAAAAACCCGGAGCGATCCATCCCGCAGGAGATGAACGGGCGACTCCGAGCTCCCAAACGCAATAACGGCGCCCCGCTAATGGCGTTTGGCCGCATTATGGCCGCCCTCTAAAAGCCAGGACGCCGCGGCCAGGCGGACGGCGGAGCGCAGACGTGGATCGGGCCTCTGATAACATTAAAACGACGCTTCCTGTGCGCGGCGGCGGTCTGCTCTGCGCCAGGATAACTGCTTTTGGCGTGATCCAGACGGCTTGCTGCTTTGATGCACAGCTGATTGGGGGGGGGGGGGGGTGACAGGATCGGGGGGGGGGGTTGTTTGTGGTGGTGGGGGCAACAGGACCCCATCAGACCCCCTCCTGCCCCCCAAGACCCCTTCGGGTCAATTCAGTTAAAAAAAAACCCTCCAGGATTGAGTTAGCATCCAGCAGGGCCGTATCCAGGCCCTGCGGGGCCCGGGGGCGTCCCGCCCTGGAGGGCCCCCCCGGCAAATCAGACGTCACGTTTTCACTTTTTTTTTTTTTCGCATTTTATCCTGATTTTTCACCCCGTTTGGTTCGTTCACGTGTTTTTAGTGGTGCTCATTTTTGAGGTCTTCACCGTCCACAGAAGAAGAAGAAGACTAAAAATGGCGGTCATCATGTGAGTGTGTGTTTGCATCATGCATTTTACATTTATATGTAAGAATAATAAGATTCACATGGAGAAGATGGTGCAGGACTGACCTTTCCCAGGAGGTTCCACCTTCTAGACTTGAGACCGGGTTCCTCTGTGGGTTCTCCTCCAGGTTCTCCTCCAAAACCTCCGCCGGGTTCCTTGAGGACTCTGACGCCTCTGTGATTGACAGCTGGGTTAAACCCCGCCTCCTCGCCACCCCCCACCTTCAGATCTTCTACCTTGGCGCCGTCATGTGCTCCGGCGCCGCTCCTCATTTAAAACAAAAAAAAAAAAACAAAAAAAAAAAAGGAGGCGGAGCCTAAACCCCGCCATCATCATCACCCCCCCCACGGACAGATACCGAGGCGTAATTGGAAGCGTCTGGCGCGGCGTGTTAGCCTGCGGCTTCAGCGCTTCTGTCTGCACGTACAGAGGAGATTCCGACCTGTACACACACACACACACACACACACACACACACACACACACACACACTCGCTGGGAGCCGAGTCACAGTATATCATGACCCGACGTCACGCGGCTGCTTTTACACTGATCTATTGGCTGCGAGAGACCGTGGGAGAGGGGAGCGGACGCCCGGCGACGAGCTGAGGGGGTGCAGGGGTATTTTTGGGGGGGCGGCGGCTCGGGGGCTTTTGTTTTTGCCCAGAGAAGCTTCAGAGTCCGTCGGCGGATAAATCAGAGCTGGAATGTAACTTCGCCGCCTGCGAGCCAGGTGATCCCCCCCCCCCCCCTCCGGACGTGGTACGTCCCGGCCGGACCGTACCACTTCACCCGCAACCAGGAAGTGGCAACTCGGGGTCAAAGGTCAGGTTTGGATGATGGGAAATCAGACGGCAGGGAGGCGAAAGGGGGGTTCGAGAAGAATTCAGATCCGGATTGGGAAGATTCAGACACCTGTTTTGGATTAAATGCAAAATCAAAGCATTTCAAAACAAATAAATGAACGTTTGTTGGGTTTTTTTTTTTTTCCCCCGAGACGGAACGGAAATGTTTGTGAATTTTTGTGAAGGGAAAATAAACTTAAAAAAATAAAAATAAACAAGCTTCAAAATAAAAGGAAAAAAAAAATCTAAATAATAGAAATGTCAAGAAGAATTAGATTTATAAAGGAGATTCCAATTAGAGGAGATAGTTGTGGTTTAATGTGTGTGTGTGTGTGTGTGTTTGTATCATGGACTATCTATATACACACATGCACACAACCATGCAAGCAAACACATGCACACACACACCAACACAAGAACACACCCACACACACACGCTAACCCATGCACAAATACGCACACACACACACACACACACACATACACACACAAAAACATGTAGCCATTTGCACACACACACGCAAACATAAGCACACCTACGCACGCACACAAACACACACACACGCACATGAAAACATGCAAGAAAACACATGCACAACCACACACGCAAACATATGCACACACGCACACACACAACATCAGCTAGGACAGTGAAAGTGTGTGTACATATACATACACATAAGCAAACTGAAATGCGTGCACAAGCAAGTACAGTCACACACATGCACACACACACACAGACACACACACACAGGCAAAAACAATCACAAACGCACACTCATATGCAACCATGCAAGAAAACACATGCACCAACACAAACAGGCACATGCACACATATGCATGCAAACACACACACACACACACAAACACACGCACACGAACACATGCAGGAAAACACATGCACAACCACACACGCAAGCATATGCGCACACGCACACACACACACACACACACACACACAACATCAGCTTGGACAGTGAAAGTGTGTGTGTGTGTAAAATAATCACATATATAAAGTACCAAGTAAAATGTCGGCCATGTTTACGTGAAATATGTCAATAAATAGCAGCTGATCAGTTGCTGTTAGAGCCGACCATGAATCCAGTGTGTGTGTGTTGTGTGTGTGTGTGTGTGTGTGTGTGTGTGTGTGTGTGTGTGTGTGTGTGTGTGTGTGTGTGTGTGTGTCGGGGGGCGCTCCAGATGTGCAGGCGCGCCGCTGAGCAGCCGGACAGATTTATGGCCTCCACTTTAATGAGGTAACATCCTTTTCACTCTTAAGTCTCTTAAGAACTTCTACTTTGCTTTTTTTTTTTCCTTTCCCTCTTGTTTTGGTTTCTCCCACGTGCGAGGAGGACGAGGAGAAGGTGGAGAAGCTCCTCTTCTGGAGGTGAGGAGGAGGAGATGGAGGAGAAGCTGGGTTGAGGAGGAGGGAGGAGGAAGGTTTACCGTCAAATCTGACCAACGTCGCTTGTTTTTCTTTACTTTTCTGAAGGTTTTTTTTGTGAATGAGAAGAAGGAGGACGAAGAAGAAGAAGGAGAAGAGGAGGAGGAGGAGCGAGTTGTACCTCCTTTGTGACTCTTGAGTTTTCCATTTCTTTCGCAGGAGGCGGGAAAAAACCGTTAGCGTTAGCTTCTGTGGGAGCATCACAGTCGTTGCCATGACGACCGCTACACCTTCACGCTCTGCCAGCCAGGAGAACATGGAGACTCCACAGAGAAGCAGGACTAGAACTTAGAACGTCCTCGCTGGGAGTCCAGACTGCCACCAAGACCCTGGAGGTGCAGGAGGTGTTTGGCACCTGGTCTTCTCCCTAGATGTTCCTCACCTCCAGATGGAGCGTCCCTGGAAGAACCGGGAGAACATGTTCTCCAGAACCATCAGTCCTGGTTGCCAGAACCACGTGTGTGTGTGTGTGTGTGTGTGTTCACACATCATGAAATGATATCTGAGCTCCAACGGCCAAAACCAGGGTTTGTAAACTCAGACCACCGTCTGTGGACGAGCTTCTTCTTCATCTTCTTCATCTTCCCTCCTGTGGAACCGTTCTAGCAGCTGTTCCTGCAAACACTGCAGGGCCTTTATCAGCCTGAAGGCTCCTCTGTTCTCGGGGTCCCCTCCTGGCCGGGGGGGTTCGGGGTCCGGTGGCGGGGGGTGATTAACCCCCCCATCCTTCACCCGCACGCCATTTCTGCGTAGCAATGGGCGGCCATTTATGAGCTGCTAACATGAACGCAACAAGGTTTTAAAGGGCAGCGGCTAACAGGGGGTTTGTGTCGCGGGGCCCCCCGGGGGCCCCCCAGCACAGACCCGGACTGTGCTGGATTTGGGTCGGAGTCGTCAGCCCCCTTAACTCCTACGCTCATTAGGAGCCCTCTGCCCCCCCCACCCCCCACCCGCGGGGAAAACACACCACCAACTTCCCCGGCTGGAGGCTCCCGAGGGCCGGATCCATGGTGGTGATGTAATCCATGGGTGGGGGGGTGGGGGTGGGGGGGTATTGGGGATGGGGGATTGAATCGAACTTGGAGCCTATTCTAACGATCAGCTCATCAAAGAAGGAAAAATTGATTATTGATTGGTGCATTTTTCAGGGGCTGCGAGCTGTTGGCAAATGTAGCCTAATTTAAAGTAGCTTGTAACCTCCTCCGCTCATTAGCCGCCCCCCCGCCGCCACCTCAAAACCAGCCATCTCCCCCCCCCCCACCGACCCACGACTTCACCCCCCCCCGCCCGGCCCCCGGTGTGGCGTTCAGGGCCCCTCCGAGGATCCAGCAAGGGAGCAGAGGGCCGGCTTTCATGAATGGGGGCCGGCGGTGAGGAAACCTGGGGGACGGGGGGGGGCGGGGGGGTTCAGGTGAGACGGACGGGAGCTGAAATTCAATTTCCGCGGGGGGGGGGGGGGGTGGGGTGATGTAATCCAAGGGTGGAGGCGGGGGGGGGAACCGAGATGTTATTATCTTAATTTGGGGTTGGTCGGTCGCAGGTAGAGCAGGGGCGATGACAAGGCTTCCCCCTTGTCCCAGCTGTGCAGAGCTGCCAGCTGATTTAAGACCCCCACACACACACACACACACACACACACACTCACACATACTCACACACACACACTCACACACACCCGCAACCCCCCCCACCACCTCGGTATGTAAACCATTTTCAGCAGGAATGTATAAGCAAGCCATAAAAATAGGATTTGGCCCGAGACGTGCGAGACAGATTGCACCGTAAAACAACACCGGGGGGGAAGGGGGTGTTTTCAGGATGGGGGGGTTCAGGTTCTGGATGTCGGATCCAGGAGGAGTGTGTTTAAAAACCCAGAAGGGATTATAGGCTCCGGGACCCTCGTAATCCCCCCCACAAATACACCATATATAATGTACGACTCTCACGAGGGCGGTTAAGGGGGTGATGGGGTGATGGGGTGTGTGCTCTCACATGCGGGCTAGAAAACATCACATCACGAACCTTAATCCAATCTTAATCCGGGATGGATTAAACCGCAGGAGGGGGCGGGGCCTGTTGGGGGGTGTTATTGCCTTAAAGCAGAAAAAGGTTTGGGAAAATAAATGAGAGGCTTCTTAAATCTATGGTATCCAAATTTTACACGATTAGAGATTAAGCAATTAGAGATTACAGATTATCTGGTTCAAAGGTGACTGGATTAACCAATTAGAGGTTACAGATTATCTGGTTCACGGGTGACCAGATTAAATGATTAGAGATTACTGTGTGACAGATTACAGATTAAAAGATGAACAAATTATGGTCAACAGATTAGGGAATAACAGACTATATAATCACAGATTACAGATTAAAATATTACAGATGAGATATTATAGATTCACAGATTGGTGAAATATATTTATCTTGCCAGTTGAACACGTAAAATAAGTGATCTAGTAATATTAGATTATGTAAATCCTCACACACACAGCAATGGGTGGATTATCTCCCCCACCCCCATCAAGAGGGATTATATTCTATATTATATGAATTAATGAAAGGGATTATTTACGGTCCTTGTGAGACTGGCGATGTTTCTCCTGATCTTCAACTATAAATGTATTTAATGCTATATAGTTGACAATTTAGTCCAGACATAAAGTTCAGATGATCATAATAATAATACAGGGAATCATAATAATCCCTAATCCAGCCCACAATCTGTGTTTCAGTTCTGTCTTCTTCACTCTTTCCCTCCTCGGAAGCGGCGTTTGGCCAGGATTTATTCTCCAAAGAAAGCGAGAGGCATAAATAATCCGTCCGCACCTGCTGTAACTCCTGGATCTGGATTATCCGTGACATTAATCTGGTCGTAGATCTTCGCTGTGTGAGCGCCTCGCCTTCCCCTCCCGGCTCCTGACGATCGATCAAGCTGATCGATCGACCCGATTGTCACGTCGCAGGTTCTAGACACTGGTGGGGTTATTACCGTGTAATAATCATGTTATTACATGTAATAACATGATTATTACAGTGGAATAATCATGTTATTACATATAATAACATTTGGAGAACCAGGAGAAGAACGGTTCTGCTTACGTCCTCAACATCTCCAGACCCGCCTGCGTCAGCTGACAGGTGGGAGCCAATCCCGTATTGGCTATGGGGGCGAGAGGCGGGGCTTAACCTGGACGGGTCAGCAGCGGACGATTTAGTCTTCAATGAAGTGATGATGGAGAACCTGGAGAACCCAGGCAGGAGAACATGGAGACTCCACCCAGAGAGAACCTCGGTGGACCGAGCCAGGTCCAAGGTGACCACACTTGGGTTGGTGAGGAGAACTCGACCTGGACCGACCTCCTGACCTCCACCCCATCCGGTTCCTCCCGGAGACTGGAAGCACAAACATCACCGATGTTCTCCTGTAGGAACCAGCCCTTCAACTCTGCTCCACCCCAGAAGAAATCCTTTCCAGAGTTGCGCCGTGGAAGCTGCAAATGGGAAACATCTCCGGACCGACGATTCTGGATTTCCAAGGCGGCGACATGAAAGGCGGCCCGGTACTTCTGTTCTTCTGATTTTAATGAAGTGACTGGAAACAGCGCAGGATGTTTACGGAGGACAGCGAGAAGAACGGAACAGAAGAAGAAACAAAGCCGCTGTGGTCCGAGGTTTGACATCAGTGAAGGCGACGTCACAGAACGACCACCGGGCCGTCGCCGTGGAAACCAGCAACCAAGGACGCCTGAAGGACGCCTGAAGGACGCCTGAAGGACGCTTCGAGAGTTCTGTCCTCTTTCACACATCCAAACCCTTCGAATGATTTTTTTCCTCGAACTTCAAACGTCGTTTCCGAGCGTCCGAAAAGATTTCAAACCGAGGAATTTGGCGAAATACATCACAGTATCATCTGCAAACTGAATGACTTCACGTTTAGACCTGGAAACTTTGTTTCAAATCGTATTTTGACGGCCAACTTTCAGCGAAAGATGATCTTCTACTTCTTCTATCCCTTTGGGCTGCTCCCTTCAGAGGTCTCCAAAGCCAATCATCTGCCTCCGTCCATCCTCTCCAACCACCAACCCTCTCCGGAGGTCCTCTAGACCTCCTGCCTGGCAGCTCCACCCTCAGCACCAGCTCACCTCGACCCAGACCTTCACCACCACTCCTCTGTCCAAACCATCTCAGCCTCTCTGATGGACTCCAACCTCCTCACGCCTAAAAGAGGAACCTCCAACCTCTACATCTCTGCTGGTCCTCAGTGTTTCCTCACCTCTTCTCCAGCCTCTCCATTGGTCTGGAGCGTTGGGGTCAAAGTCCTCCACCTTCTCCCCGTAGCCTCGCTGTTCCAACCAGGTGGACGAGAAGATCCCTGAGCTGCTGATGATGAAATAACGTTTGAGAAGGCAGCTAACGCTAGCTTGATAACGAGAAGGGGAACAAGCTAACGACAACAGAACTGAAGGAATTTGGACACCAGACCCGACGTTGTGAAGATCGTGGGAGGTCACAGCGAGCGGCAAAGATGGCGGCCGCCAGCTAGCTCCTCCGACCGGCTAACCGCCGCTACGCTACACGTCCCACGACCTGCCACGCGGCGGCGGCGGCGGCGTCCAAAAACCAACGCCACCAAACGGCCAATCAGAAGGACGCTCCGTTGCGGCGAGCGGCTCCCTGACTTCCCGGCACCGCTCGTCATTTCTGGCTATTTCGACCCGGGACGCCTCGCATGCTAATGAGGCGAGTGTGTGTACAACACAATTACAGCTTGTCAGGCGGCATCAGGCGGCGGCGGGCCGGACGCTCCGCAGAGGCCGCCGCCGCGGAAGAGGACGGCGGCCATTTCTGGTTTCCCGCGGGCGCCGTTTCGCGGGGAATCGATCGAAAAAGCCGACGTCGGGAAGCGCGGCTCTCACGGGACGTTCGGGGGGAAGCGGGTTTATTTTGGAAAGCAGAGGTCACGTGTCAGAAGAAGAAGAAGGAGAAGAAGAAGGAGAAGAAAGGTTGGGGTTGGAGGAGGGGCGGCGGCGGCGGCGGCGGCGGCGTCTGTTTTTCCTCAGCGGCGTGGAGGCAGAGCGAGGTCGACGTGGAAAAGCAGGGGAAGGAGAACGCCGTGACGATCGGGACTCGGAGCGGCGGCTCGGAGGGGGAAAAAAAAAAAAAAAAAAAAAAGTCCTGAGGTTCGGTGGTTGCCGCGGTAACGACCCAGCCACCGAGATCGCGACCTTTTTAATCGAGACTCTTCTGGCGGCTCCGTGAAAACACAGTAGTTACATTTTAGTTACATTTTAGTTACATTTTAGTTACATTTTAGTTACATTTTAGTTACATTTTAGTTACATGCTAACGACGCACCTTGGCCTTAAAAAAGGGTTGAAAATATGATTATTAAATAAAGGATTCTAAAGCGCGATTGGTCTGTTTGTTTATGAATTCTTACGTGGATTTATTTCAGACATAAACGGCAACCTGGGAATGATAAAATAAAACAAAATGAAGTGGAAGTGAAAAGTAGAATAAAATGAATTATAGTTTGCGTCTTAAAATATAAGCATGGATCATTGTGTGGTTGTTATTTCAAGTTTTTCAGAAAATTAAAAAAAAAAACTTTCAATTGTTTGTCAATTGTTTTTTGAAATTTATGTCAAATACTACTAGCAATTTATTTTGACATACAAATATATATTTGACAGATTTTTTATTCATTATTTTGGCTAATCTTGAAAAGAACACACCTTTTATATCTACAATATAAACAAATATAAATCTGAATAAATCTGTATTTTACAAGCTAATGCTAAAGGCCTAAATACCCTCGGAGGTTATTTGCGGTTTTAAATGAAGGAGAAGAGAAACGTCCTGACCCGAGATAGTGACTATTAGACATTCCTGCGTCTGCATGTGTGTGTGTGTGTGTGTGCGTGTGTGTGTGTGTGTGTGTGTGTGCATGTGTGTGTGTGTGTGTGTGTTAGCATGTAGCCTGTTTCTCACCCCTCTGGACTTCGACGAGGGTTTGAACGATTTGAGCGACAGCTCGACGTCCAGCCGTTGTGTGTGTGTGTGTGTGTGTGTGTGTGTGTGTGTGTGTGTGTGTGTGTGTGTGAGAGGGTCTCGGTGGGTTCTGGGGGGGCGGGGCTTGTGTGGCGGGGGGGCGGCGGTCTGCCGGCACCAGCAGGGTTTAGCCCAGATTGACCCCGAGCCTCTCATCTCTGTTTTCCCACAAGACGTCGCTCCATTCCAGATTTATGTCTCGGATGCAGAACCTTCAGAACCTTCAGAACCTTCAGAACATCTCCCACCCCTGGAGCTGCTACATCATCACCTTGGAAACGGACGTCTCGCCGCCGGACGCGTTTCCCACGTCATGGCGGAGGGAAGGTGTGAGGACGCCGTCCTCGCTGATACCGAAAAGGTCATCAGCCAACGGCGGGGACGCGGCGGGCGAGGATCGTCCAATCAGAGGCCGGGAGCTTGTCGCCGCATTCCAGCATGCGACGCTATCACCGGGCGGGGGAGGGAGTGGGGGCTATTTTGGGATCCCGACAGACGGGGGGGGGGGGGGGGGGGGGGGTTGACCTCTGACCTCCTGACACGTCTTTACCGGGAGTTAAATCCCGATTGGTTGGATTTTCCGCGTCCGTCATGTTTATTAAATGGAAGATGGCGAGAAGGTTCTGGAAAGCGTGCAGGAGGTGATACGTGAAGAACGATGGGCGGAGTCACGGCGGGCGGCGCCCATGTGACTCAGGGGAAATAATAAACAGAAAAAAAGCAAAACCGCCGCCACAGCGTGGGCTCCTTGTTTCCACGGCAACACCAGGCCGACACGTCATAGGTATTTTTACCCTGGGTGGGCCCCGGGGTCGGAGGAGGAAGTGTGTGTGTGTGTGTGTGTGTGTGTGTGTGTGTGAGGCAGGGGGTTGGGGCGTCCTCCTTCCTCCCAGGTGAAACTCGCCATCTGCCCGCCGTTCGGCACGTTAACGAGCGAGAGCCAATGAACGGGTCTGGACGCGGCCATGAACACACACACACACACACAAACACACACACACACACACTCTCACACACACACACACACAAGTGCACATGTGTAATGACATTCAGGCCACACATACGCACACATTCATATGGAAGCAGCAAATAATGCAAACGCAAACACACACACTCACACGCCAACCTGTGCTGTCATGCATGCACACACACACTCACACATACACACACACACACACAGACACACAAGTGAATGCACAACCACAAAACACACACAAATACAGTTGCATATGCGCACATCTAATGACATTCAGGCCGACACACACGCGCACACACATTTATATGGAAGCAGAAAATCATGCAAACACACACACACACACACACACACACACACACACACACATACCAACCCACGTACATATGCACTCACTCACACGCACACACCCATGCAATGACATTCACACACATTTCATATGTAGGCAGAAAATAACACAAACACACACACAAATCAGACACACTTAAAACTACTTCACACTCACAAGGACACACACAAATAGGTCTGCATGCACACACACACACACACACACACACACATACATCCAAAGGCATTGGGGTAGAAGCATGCACACACTCACACACAAACACACGCAAAAACATTCAGGCACAAGCACACATATGGAGGCAGAAAATCATCTGAAACACACACACACACACACACACACACACACACACACACACACACACACACACACACACACACACACACACACACACACCACTTAAAGCTACTTCAACATTTCCAGTCATTATGTCATTTGATTTAACAAGTTCCACTCCATCGTCTGTCCTCCTTTTATCCTCCATGAGAACCATATATATTAAAGACACACACACACACACACACACACACACACACACACACACACACACACACACACTCACACACACACTGGACAACTATATATTAGTTACACTTACAAAACGAGTATGTTTGTTGAGTATGTTTTGTTATTTTCTGTGCATGAATGCAATTCGTTATGAGTGTAAATAAATAAACAAAATATACTGTATATACATATAGGAGCTACACATATATACATATATACACACACACACACACACACACAGATTGAACAACTATATATAAGTTGCACTTAAAAAACAAGTAGATTTGTTGAGTGTGTTTTGTTATTATATATGATTTTGCTGTCGGCACATTCAACGATGTAAAGAACATTAAAAGTTTTGAATACAAATATTTCATTCATTCAGATCCAGGATGTGTTATATTTTATATTTTTGTGTTATATTTTTTGGATTCAGTTTATATATGTATATATATAAATATGGATTGACTATATATTAGCTACACTTAAAAACAAAATATTATGATAGTATGTTTTGTTTTTATGTATATGAACCCAATTTTCTATCTATCTATCTATATATATATAACTATAAACAATATATACTGCATATATAATAACTAAATATATATATATATTTTTTTTTTATTTTTAATTTTTTTTTGGGAAACAGTAATGTCCTCATATGTGGTCTCGGATTCATCCGTTTTTTTTTCCAAATCATATAATAATCATATAAAATCATTTTTCCCCACTAACTGGACAAGCGTTTGCTAGCTGACGCTAACGGCTCCGGGACGCCGCCGCAGTCGGACCCCGCCAGGAAGCGCTAAGAGCCGACCCCCCCCGCCGTCCCCCCCCCCCCACGCCCGGCGTCGGCGCCCCCCGGATCGGACCCTGACCCCCCCGGCCCCCCCGGCCCCCCCGGCCCCCCCGGGGGTCAGAACCCCAGGCACTGATGTTTGGCTGTCGGGACGTTTCTAAATCCTCGGGGCTCGTCTGACGCTGAGCAGCCGCCCGCCGTTAAACCTGCTGCTGTGAAGTCATTAGGGGCGGCCCACCGGTGGTCCCACGGTGTGTGTGTGTGTGTGTGTGTGTGTGTGTGTGTGTGTTGACCCAGCGTAAAGGCGAATGGCCGCACTGGCAGCCGTCACACATCAAACGATATTTGACTTTCACCAAGTGTTGTCGCGCCGTGCCGGCGTTAGCTGCCGTTCATGTTAGCAAAGCTAGCGTGCTAGCATGCTAACCCGGAGTATCAATCAAAGTGGTTTCACTTGAAATGAGCGGTTTGGAGTGAAAGCAGCTGAGAAAGTCACGCTAGTGCTAATGCTAATGCTAACGCCACCACAAAAACGTACGGTTTATTTCTAGCAAAAGGCCACCGATAGAACCCGGGGTTCTGCGAGGTTCCGGGGTTCCACACAGCGGAGACGCTTGTTGTTACGACGCTGAACCCCGACATGCTCCCGCTTAGCATCGGGCTAGCTTCCGAGCGCAGAAGCTCGCGCGCACTCTTACTGAACGCCGGGAGTTCTAGCCTCGCTCATCCCGCCGAGCCGCCGACAATAAAGATAATCTTTGAGATGATGGGCGAAGTACCGTCGAACCGTCGGAGGTCCTGGTCCTCCTCCTCCTCCTCCTCCTCCTCCACGACCCGTCACCGTCACCTTCCGTCTCCGCATTCCAGCCGTCCGGCTCTTATCTTTATTGGCTGAGGACGGGCAGAATTACAGCGGGTCCGGGACGCCGTCCCTCCGAGACCCAGATGATCACAGAGGCCGGCGAGCAGACGACGGCGGGCCGGCCGGCGCTCATCAATGGCCGGAGGGTGAAATATATTCGAGGGGTCTGATCCTTCTGATAGCGGCGAGGGCTGGCGGGCCGGAGCAGCTGGAGACGCGGCAGTAAAAGCAAACGGTCTGGAAAAGCTCCCGAATGACAAACGGTAAATCGTAGATCTACTCAGAACCTTCTCCGAACCCCCCCGGAGCTCCCAAACAAGCCAACCGTCCGTTCTTCTGGACTTGGGTGAACCTTCACCCACGAGCCAGGACTTCCCAGAACCAGAATTGGGATCAGGACCCGCCATAAGTGTCCATCGGTGCTTTCCGATAAAAAAAAACAACGCCCGACCGCCGTCTTACCTCCGGTTCGGAGTCCCGCAGGGTTCTGCACTCGGGCCTCTTCCGATTCTGTTGCGTCCGGGCCGGTGATGCGTTCAGGCACCTGAGGAACATCGGGAGATCGGATGAGAACCGAGCTCGTCTCGGTGTCCGAAAGGGAAGGGCGGCGTTTCTTCAGCCATATTCAGAGGAAACTTATTTCGGCTTTTTCGGCCGGCGAGGTCGTCTTAAAGGGCCGGTTCACCGAAAGCTACGTTAAAAAGGATGCTAACATGCTACGGCTACCACGTGCTGGAAATCTAGAAGATGGCTCCGGCCGATTCCCTCAGGAGGAGGCGGGTCTCCTTCCCCCCCCCCCCCCGGTTTGATCGGATTACCCCGAATTTTGATTCGATTTCCGGAGGCCAGGCTGCCAGCCGGCCGGCCCAGATTAGATCTGGATCTGGACGGGCGGGGTCGCTCTGAGCACGTGCGGCGGAACCTTCGCCACGGACGAGTACGGCGACGAAGAAAATAACGAAGGAACGTTTGACCTTGTAGGATCTGACGTCGGTGGAAGGCGGTGCAGTTCCGCCCTCCGGCCAGCAGGGGGCGCCGCAGGGAGTCGGAAGCTGGCGGAGTCGAGGCGAAGAGCAGCGTCTTTCCTTCGGACGCGTCGCCGTCCCCGGGTGACCTGGAGGTCAAGGTTGATTACACACTTATTCCATGTTTATTACACATTTATTACCATTCTAAGGCCGGCGTGTCACTCATTTTCAGCAAAACGGTTTCCCTCAAAGGGCCACATGGAACAGAAACAGTATAAATTTAATGTAAAATAAATCTCCTTAATGTTATCTTTCACCTGGTGCTTAAGACATTAAGACACTTTATAGTCTTGACTTGTTACTTAGAAACTCTATAGTTTATTTGTATTTCTGCTTATACAATTTTCTACTATTATTTATGATTGTTATGTTTTACTTGTAATTCTGGAACAACAATTTCCTTCGGGATAAATAAAGTTATTCTTATTCTTATGTGACACAACTCATTCAAATCCATGCATTTGCACAGATTCTATGCAAACGCACATTTTGGATTTTAATTCTTGCATAATTTGTTGTTTTTTTTCTGAAAGGCTAACTTTAGCATACTTAGCTCCGTGTTTTGTTGCCTCGCCGTTTTTTCTCCTTGAAGCTCCAACGTGTACCGGCCGTCCCGTCTTTCTCAAACCATTTAGGGATTGTTTTTAGTTCTCGATGCCGATCCACCGCGATCGAATTCAAAATGTACTTTCTGATCAACGCACGCGTTCGGTTTATTTATTTGAAGACGATCCGGCCGCATGAAATAACGTGACGGGCCACGTTTGGGCCGCGAGCCTTGAGTTTGACGGGTGCTAGCAGGCGTTGCTAGCATTGCGTCCGTAAACGACCCGCCGCCGCGGCGAACCCAGAGGCCGGTTTTAGCGTTAGCATCACCTGACACGACAGGATGGGGGAAGGATCGGTGCTAAGCTAAGCTAAGCAGATGCGAGTCAGAACTCGGGTTTCCCGGAGGGGGGCGGAGCCAGAACCCGTGCCGCCGACGAGCTTAATTAGATAAACGGCGGCGGATGGCGGCGTATTTTTCCCAGCCCGTGCACGCTCGGCTTCGCTCGGGGAGGAACCTACAGCACGACACAAACAATTACCGGGAGAATTTATAACACGGGCAAGATGGCCGCCCCTGACCTATTTAGAGGGGCGGCGGCGGCGGCGGCGGCGGCCATTGGGGTTGAAAGGCAAATATGAAGAGGCCATTAGCGGCGGGCGCTCTCTCAGCACCTCCTGCGATATCGGCTGGAGTGGAGAGACGGAGGAGGAAGAAAATAAAAAGAGGAAGAAGAAGAAGAAGAAGAAGAAGAGGAGGAGGTTTTGGAGAAAGTGATGCAATAAGAAGAAGAGGGTGGATGTCGGAGAGGGAAACCAGAGGAGCGTGATCCTGTGTGTGTGTGTGTGTGTGTGTGTGTGTGTGTGTGTGTGTGTGTGTGTGTGTGTGTGTGTGTGTGACCAGTATTGTATTTCATCCCTGCATAGTGGACGTCTTAATCAACAGTGTCAGGTTTTCTTTCTGGAGGCGGCATGGTGTTCTTCAGGCTGACAGGGCCGGGGGGGGGGGGGGGGGGGGGGGGGGCGGCACCCCCTTAACAACAGTCGCCACGGAAACGTCCAGAACCTCGACGACGGGCGGGTGGGACGGTCCCGCCGACCCGAGGGGACGAGCGTCCGTCCTTCCATTTCAAGAGTCCACTGTGGATTGAAATAAACAGCTTGTTATATGTTAAGAAACAATACAATTAAATTGAATAAAATAATGTGAATTAAATGAATAATAAATAAAAATAAATTTGAATAAAATACAATAAATTTAATGGTTTAAAATAATTTATTAATAATTTTCAAATTTATTTAAATTGAATGAAATTATTTTTACCGTCCCCTGTGGACTGAAATAAACAGCTGATTATATTTTTAAAAACAATAAAATAAAATTGAACATATAAAATGATGGATAAAAAAATAAAATAAAATAATGGATAAAAATATAAAATAAGAAAAAACATTAGAATAAAATGCTATCAAATTAATTAAACTGAATGAAATTATTTTAACCCTCCCCTGTGGATTGAAATAAACAGCTGATCATATTTTTAAAAACAACAAAATAGAATTGGAAAAAAGGTTAATGCATAAAAAATTAGATAAAATAATGGATAAAAATATAAGATGAAATAAAAAACAGAATAAAATGCAATTAAATTCATTCAACTGAATTAAATTATTTTAACAGTCCCCTGTGGATTGAAATAAACAGCATAAGTAATATAAAATTGAACAAAATAAAATAACTAACTTAATAAGTAAAAATATATTAAATAATTAAATGAAAAAATAAAATAAAGTAAAAATAAATCAAATCAAATCAAATAAAAATAGCTTGAAATACAATTAAATGTAATTAAATAGAAGGAAAGCATTTCAACCTTCCGCTTTGGATTAAGATAAACAGCTTGATATACTTTTAGAAACAATAAAATAAAAAAAAAATGAACAAAATAAGATGACAAAAAAAATAAAGAAATCAAAATAAATTAGAATAAAATAAATTGAATAAAACCGAATGAAATTATAAGTAAAATGAAATTAAAAAAATAAAAAATAAATAAAATAAAATGAAATTCCGTGGTTTGTCGTTTGAGCGCCTGGTTCCCCAGCAGCGGGTCGCTTGAGGACGTTCTTCACGGCGCGAGGAACCCGAGGAGGTGGAGAACCTTGGAGGTCTCCAGGTGAGAGGACGGGGACGGGGGGGGGGGTTCTCCTCCTGGAACGTCGGGAACGTCCCCGGAGTAAACACACCGATCCTCCGGGACGGTAAATCACCTCAATCCTCGTTGGTACATTAAACATGTGATCGTCCAAATAGGGTCAAAAGAACCTGCGGCGTTTATTATCAACACCGACTATCCACATTGTGAATTATGTCTTTACTTTTTTTAAATTCTGACCCTGACCTTTGGGGAGAACCTCCATGTTCCAGATTATTATTATTTTTATTATCATTATCAATAATAATACATCATCATTATTATAATTATCATTATTATTATTATTACTATTAGTAGTAACAGTAGTAGTATCACTGATGATGACAACAACAACAACCACAATAATAATAATAATAATAACAATAATAATACATTACCATTATTATCATCATCATCATCTTTATTATTATTTTTATCATCATTATTATTAGTAGTAGTTGTAGTATCACTGATGATAACAAGAACAACAATAATAATAATAACAATAACAATAATAATAATACTAGTTCTAGGACGGATCAGAAGTGAATAATGACGTGCTAATTTTATAATTATATTGATTTTAAGCAATTGGTTGATTAAGTCACTTTGTGGGATGTTTATAGAACAATGTCAAACTGCGCATCTTAAAATAATGTCTATTCTTATAAATCCATTTATGATTGCGTTTTTTTAATTGTCTCTCTGTTTGTATTTATACT
>NC_141318.1:730000-882500 GCF_037954325.1 Fistularia commersonii
ACAAACATTTGTTTCCAAGCAAACATTTTCTTTAAGTTTTTTTTTTTTTTCTTTTTGGTGAAAATAAGTCAACAGACCTTCAGGCCGCGCGGCGGAGCTCCGCGCAGCCGCAGTGCGTCGCTCCCTGCCGTCCGGAGGTTCCCGGATGTGGACCCGGAAGTTGACGGTTGTCTTCTCCGCTTCCTCCCCGGAAGTTGACGGTTGTCTTCTCCGCTTCCCCCCCGCAGAGCGACGGCCTGCAGGAGGCCCTGGGGGCCGAGAAGAAGGCGAAGGGCCGGACCGGCTGGCCGCAGCAGGTCTGGGCGCTGGAGCTCAACCAGTGACCCGCGGAACTCCCGGTCCTCCCGGTTCTCCGGTGCCCCCGCGGAGACCCCGGGCGTCCGGATGAAAAGGGCGCGGGAAACGACAGAGACGAACGGAAGTGGACAGTGACGTGGACACTGGCGGCACCTGCTTACTTCCGGTGACCCGCTGACTTCCGGTGACCCGCGTACTTCCGGTGACCCGCCTGTAGGTGTTCAGTGTCTGGTCTGTGCTGTGACTTGATGTTACCCGGATGTCCCCTCGACGACAACCACAACAACCGTCAAGAAAGAAAAATAGAATTAATTATAAGAAATATAATTTGTTTTAAATGTTTTAAAAAAAAATTTATGGCGTTTTTTTTAAGTGTTTGTTTGTTTGTTATTCTAATTTCGCTCATGAGAAGCCGTGTTTGATTGGGGGTTTCGTTTGGACCCGGAAGTGACGCACAGGAAGTAACGCAAAAAACGACAACAAAAAATTTTTGGGCGACAATAAACAGATTTTATGATTATTTTCCAAACATTTCCACGCCGGTGACGACTGGACTCCTTGGCGTTATTAAAACATCCAAAAGACTTTTGTTTTGTTTTATTTTTTTGATTTCACAAACACAACTTAGACTTTTTTTTTTTTAAATTAATCTTTTTTTAAGATAATTAAAAATAACTTTTTTTCAACCTTAAATGGCCTTTAATTCCTAAAATTTTATAAAGAATAATGAAAAATAAGAGGAAAGTCATTAAAATCAAATCATTAGAAACCACTCGGTGTCAAGATGCAGTGAATTGACGTCACATCCGGATTTTGTTCAACTTTTTTTTAATATAAATTTCAGGATTTTGAATAAAGGAAGAAGTAAACGCCCCTGGAAAGAAAATGAGTAATAAAAAAAAGATAAATAAATAGATCAATAAATGAAAAAAGGAACGCAGCTGCACTTCCGGTCCCCCAACCTCCTCCCGTGTCTCCATCGTTTGATTGAATCTACCTCATTGCTGTCACGGTCCGTGCGTGAGGAGCCGCGCACAGCTTTCACATCCGTGTAAGATAATATTAATAAAATGATAATAGTAATAAAAGCATTATGACACATAGCGAACACACCGGAGAGCAGATCGATATATGTGATTATTGGTGTACCGGAAGCGGAAGTCACAGACGTGTGTCTCCGTGCCGGACGTGCGTGGAGATGCGGGTTAGATGTGAAGTTCTATATATTTAGTTCCGTAAATAAATTGATTATTTTAAGAGACCGGCGCCTCGAGCGTTTCTTTCTAATCTTATCGATTCCTACAAAATAAAAGCACGAGGGTGCCACAAAAGTATACATATAATTATGGGATGTCCGGCTTTTTCTGCTCATTGACATGGTTTTCCCATGGATCCACACACACACACACACACACACACACACACACATCTGCGTGATGTTATTATGGGATGTTCCCTTTCCTCCTCGTTTTGATCCAATAATCAAACCCCCTGATTCTTTGGCTCCTCCTCAAAGCTTGAGGGCAGTTCTTTGGCAGTAGCCGGAGTGTTTGATGGCAGCGGTTGTAGAAGGTTCGTTTTAAGAGTGTGTGTTTTACCAATTGAGATATTTAATGACTCCGACACGCACAGCTTCTACCTCGAAGAAGAGGTCCAGATGTCAGGTGTCCCACACATGTGGCCCGGCTTCGGCGGGCCTCTGCTGCCCCCCAGCGGCCAGGGAGGGAACCGCAGCCTCCTGGAAGGTTAGGATTCCACACACACACACACACTTAGATTTCAAAAGGTCTGGTTCTGAAATGATTCCTGATGGAGGTTCTCCACCCCCTCCCGCCCCCCAAAGAGCAGACAAGGGGGTTCATCCAGTACAAGACATTTATTATTATTACTGTTAGGAGCCAGAAGCAGCCATATTGAAACAGGTGTGGTCTAATACGGCGGCGGTGTTAATGTGGCCTCGCCTACGCGTTAATAATAAGGTTGGGATCTCTACACCGCGCTAAGGGAGCCTAACCAGCAGGAAGGTGGAGGAAAAACAAAAGAATGGTGTGGGTGATGGAGGGGGAACTTAAGAAGACTAATAACAAAAGAAATCCAGGTGGCGTTTCATCCGCCGTCGTAAATGCAATGGAAGATGAAGAGGTGATGGAGAGACTCCAGCATGAGGAGGAGGAGAAGGTTCGGCTCTGGGCTTCAGATGATCCCCTTCCTCCTTGGAAACGGGCTCGGGGAGCCGATCAATACGCCAATAGTGTCTCGCTGCCAATAATACAGGGTTCAACATCAGGAGCGTTCTGAGAAGTTCTGGAGGATCTGGAAAGGACGCAGCACCAAGTCAATCCACCGGTAGAGATTATCTTCTCCTGCCGTCCAGATCAATGGAAAACACCTGCTGTCCATCAAAGCGCCAGGGAGTCTCCACCAAAGTGTGTGTGTGTGTGTGTGTGTGTGTGTGTGTGTGTGTGTGTGTCCGGGTCCTGGTCTCGTCTGCAACGGGGGACCAACTGGAAGACTGAGAACCTGTTGCCGTGGCGACCATCCTGACCATGTAGAGGCGCAGCACCCCAGCTCAACCTCCTCCGCCACACACACACACACACACAGTAACTAAAGTGGAAAGGTGGATGAAGGTGGAGCTGCACGGAGGACAGGAGGCGGCTCGTGCACGGGTGTCACATGCACGCACACGGCTGACCTAGAAGACAGGAAGCTGCGCCCCCTGGTGGCAGAAGAGGGGAACTGCAGCCTGGAGGTGCACAGGAGGGGGGGTTTCTCCAAATAAATATGTTGACAGGAGGAGGGATCCTGTCTGCTTTGCTACCACGGCGTCCGTCTCCATGGTAACGTGACGGACAGGGTCGGGCTGGTGGTGAAACCGTTACTTGAGAGTGAAGTGAACCCCTCGTATCAAGGACTTTTTTTTTTTCTTCTCCCCCCTGACGGGCGCCAGGAGGGACAACAGAAAGCAAAAGGGGGTGGAAACGAAAAAAAAAACTTCCCAATAAAAGCGTCCGCGTCGAGCTGCAGCGTCACGGTGTGTTTTCTCCGGTGTGATCGTCCTGCCGCGCCTTCATTTAAAAAAAAAAATTAAAAAAAAGCGGCAAAAGCGGCAGCGTCCATCACCTCGTGACACCATCGACACCAGCGCACGTCTGCTTGGCACGAGGACGGGTGTGGGCGGGATGCAAAGAGAGTAAGGCAGCGTGTCGTACACGCAGGAGTCCGCCGGGTCGGGGGGAAGCTGTGGCGCTCCGGGCTGTTTTTACTCCCCCCTCCTCAGGACCGGCGTCAAAGGAAAACCCTCCCCGGGTTCAGAGTCCCGCCAGGGTTTGGAGGCGGGAGGAGACGCCGCTGTTGTCGTGGTTTCCAGCCGCCGAGGGTTCTGCTGTGACGCCCGTCCGCCGTCCGCCCGCCCGCCAGCTCCGGTTCAGTCCAGCGGTTTCCCGCCGTCACCTTTCTGGTCCAAGCGGCTCTTGCTGCTCTTCACCATGTAGATGAAGTAGGTGAGCGTCTCCTTCTCGTTGACCGGGATGTTCCTGAAGTGGCGGCTCACCGTCTGCAGGGGGGAAACAGACATAGCTTAGCATGACGGGCGAACACACTGGATCACTGGTGCGTCACAAAAAGGGGAAGCCCTGCCCACAACTGATCTCTCACACACACACACACACACACACACACACACACACACACACACACACACACACACACACACACACACACACACACACACACACACACACACACACACACACACACACACACACACAGGTTTAAAACCTGCTTGGGCTTCTAAGTCTGACTTTCCGGTGGGGTCGACAGGAGGAGGGGGGGGTTATTTATGAAGTGGGAGGCTCATTAGGAGAAAAAGAAGCCCCGAATCCCAGTGAAAGCCTGTGGAAACGTTCAACTTCCAGTCTTCTGTTCATTCATTCACCCCCCCGACAAACACACACACACAGACGGGGTTTGTCACACAGCAGCTGCAGCAGGTCCACCTGCTGATTTGGGGGAAAACGAGCCTAACAATCTGTCGGCGAGCAATTACTGCGGGCAGCGAGCGGCGGCACCACGTTCATCACGGCCGGGCTGCTGCTGCAGGCTGGAGGAGGAGGAGGGTCACCTAATGAGGGCAGCGCAGCAGCTTTAACCGCTGTTTATGGAGGACTGAGTGACCGGCGGCAGAGAATGGAAACAATCAGAGGTTTGATTCCCGTGTTTGCATGCAGTGGCGTACAAACAGGGCGCCGCCACCGCTCTCCTTAACGGTTTGCTTTCAGCATCACCAAGTCTGACTCAGGTGATCCATCTAACCGGATCGGCAGATCCTACAGGGAACTGTTCCCCCTGCCGCTCAGACAGGCGTGTCTCCTAGCAGAAGCATGTCCTCATGACGCTCCAGAACTACATAAACAATGACTTGGGGAGCGGTAAACAGTCCACGTGCACGGCGCGCCGTTACCTCTGCGAGCTGGGCCTTGTTGAGGCCCGGTCTGGTCTGCAGCTTGTAGTGTCTCTTGTAGCGCCTCAGCGTGTTGACCTGCAGCTGGAAGAGGTCGACCTGCGGACAGAGGACGCCGTCAGCCGCCGTTTGTTTTTTCAGACGCCTCGGGAGGAGAACCTCCTCCTCACCTCGGGCACCTCCACGTCGTGGTCGGGGGATTCTCCGCCATCGTCGCTGGTCTTCCTCTTCCTCTTGTTGCGGACGCTCTGGATGAAGTTCTTGTGGAAGTCGCAGATGTACAGGTGACGCACCTGGAGAGGCGACAGATGCCGTTAGAAAGCAAACGTGGGAACCGGCGGTTCGGACTTCTGTCCCAATGAGTCTCGGCTGCAAACGCTCAGCTCTGATTGGCCGGCGCTCCGACACACCTGTAGGAAGGGCGTGTTTTTCCCCCGCGGCTTTCTGCAGGATTGTTTTCTTAAAATATAAAACATGTTTTAATAGATACTGTCAGATACTGTTTGTTTTCCACGATGATGGCGACGTGTTCTGTGAAATCCTGATGCCCACCCGGGTCCTCTGCACGACATGTGTTGTCAGTTAAAGGTTCCCCTGCCGGGAAATAGTGTGCAATTCAGCCGCGCCGCGCTGTGAACACGTGATGAATCACATGAGCCAGCAGACCTGTTCCCACGTGCCGTCTTTACGGAGACGACAGACACGTGACCTTGGAGGCGGCGGTGACACACCCTGTGCACTCTCCCGGGGCCGCCGATGTAGAAAGGTGCAGCGGGGAAACTTTTCAAATTGATCGTTTGTGGTGCAGCTCCACCCTCAGCGCCAACCATTTATTTCAAACCCTCGAGTTGAATTGACTGGATTATTTCACATGTCAGTATAGTTTATAGCTATTTTTAAAAAGCAGACGTTTGGACGTCCTCTGGCTCCCATTTACACTGCTCTTACATCTTAAAAATCAGAACATGAATTTATTGCTAAAACTAATAGCTGAAGCTTTTTTGTCTTGTAAAAGACAGCAGGAGTTCATGTGCAAACAACATTCAGAAGGACCTTTTCAGACGCAACGTCAGTGAAGCTTCTCCCTTGTTTGAGAAAAAGTTAATGATTTAAAATTTGGAAAATGAAGGTGATTAAAATAAGCAAACAATCCAGGATCTCCCAAATGAAAATACATTTCGAATAATCAATGCTCAAGGAGTCGAGGTGTGTGACACCTTAAAGACGTAAAATAGTTTTGCAGAAATGGTTGTGCGACTACTTTCCATCCGGAACGCTGGATGACACAACAAGAACATGCAATCTCGGATTAGACCCTTTAAATCTCCGCGGGCAGGTCATGGAGGGAGGAAAATGTGACTTTTACTCCACCACACTGAGCAAACAAGGCCCGACAAAGTTGGGGGAGCGCCTGCCGCTCGGAGCCCTGGAGCCGCCGAGCACCGGGAGTCCGGACACCGGGCTCCGCGGCCTGCCGGTGGCCGGACGCTCGGCCATTTTCCGAGGGGAAAGAAACAGAAAAACGGGGGGGACTGCGTTACCGCACACGCAGCCATGCTAATGCTAACTCTCCCCCGGTGGGGAAGTGGGGAGAAAAAGTCAACGGACGCGGGGAGATAACCCCAAGGGGTTCGGGGGGTCCGGAGCGAACACCGAGGCGGCGCTTCCCCCCTCCGGTCCCGCCGCGGAGATAATCCAGTCCGAACCGGCGCTAACTAGCGGGCTAGCATTAGCTGTCAGCTGAGCAGCTAGCGCGGTGTTATGCTAACGGCTAACGGCCGGCGAGATCCAGCGCCAGCGCCGGCCCCGCTCCGCTACACTTACACTCTTATCGATGTCCAGCTTGAGCTTCTTCTGCGAGATGCTCTTCTGGATCCTCTTGCTGAAGGAGGCGTTTCCAGCCGAGCGGCCGCAGCGCTCACCGTCCTCGATCAGGCAGCAGCTCTGGCCGTAGAACGGCGGTGCGGGCGGTCCGTCGTGGCTGTCCTCCTCCGTGCTGAAACCGTTCATCCTGCGCGGGCGCAGCGGGTCCCCCGGGCCGGATGCGAGCGCTAGCTTGGAGCCGCTACTCGAGCGCCGTCCTCTTTTGTGAGGCGGTCCGGTTAGCCGGCTAGCCCCGGGTAAGTTTAAACGGCTACTTGGCGAGCTAACAGCCGAGCAGACGCTCTAAGCGAACCCCCGACGAGTGAGTCCGAACCGGGCAGGCCTCTCGGTGAAGACGTGGCGCCGAGTGCCGGATCCCTCCATCGGATCGACGAAGCGAAAACAACGGCCGGCGGTTGGCTAGCTCCGGTGCTAGCGGCGGAGCTAGGTGGCCGGGCTTGCGGCGATCGAGCGAATTCCTATGGTCGGGAGCAGTAACGATTCGCTGTGTTTACTCCGGGCTGACACGGGGCTACAGAGCCGGGAGGACGAGTAGCCGCAAGGCGGCGGTCGGAGAGAGAGACGCGGGGAATCAACTCCAGAAATCGGACATTAAGCAGTCAACGCCGCAACAATCGCGGTACTCTTTCGGAGCTACTGCCGCGTCGTCGCGGGACGAACGAACGCCTTCCGGTGAGCCGACTGAACTGAATCGATTCACCGAACGAACGATTCACTCTGCGGTTGAAATGAACGTCGCGACACCCGCCTGCGGATCGTTCGAACAAATCTTTCGAGCCTGGAGAACAAGTACACCAAAGTTAACGTCGTGTCGCGCCAGTGGACGCGGCGCCTCGTACAGCGGACATGCTCCGTCAGCTAAAGCGGAAGTTCCATGCACAGCCGCCGATTGGTCCGTTTGTATGAAGGCGGGGTTTAGCGTACGAATGGGGAGCGACCATTGGTCGAGACGAACGTCAATCTTTCGTGAGCCCTTCATTTGCTGTCTCTTGTTTGTGGCACGATTTAAAGACTAGGGATCGCCAGTTGGAGGGCGGATAACAACACGTCCCAGGATTGCGGAAGTACATTCACACCCCAATTAGAAAAACAACAATAAGCCGATTAGATGAACCGAGTGCATTGAAAATCCACACGCATTGTGTGAAAACGCACTTCCAGGTCGACCTGTCGTGCAAAGCGAGCGACGTAAACAAACAGACACACGCACCTCCCACTTAGGTTACATCTGACGATGGCGATTATTTGCAATTGCAGATTAATGTGTGGTTGGGTTTGACGTGGACGGACACGGCCCCGCACGGACAAGCGGTGCAGATCTGTTGACATCGACCGCGTTGCAATTCTCCAGTTTGATCGCACAGGGGCGACAGAGTCCCATTAATGGAGACGAGGCTGTGGATGAGGAACCCACGGTCCTCCACCTCCTCCACCCATCCCAGAGGCACACATTAGTTCCCTCCAAATGACTTTTTTTTTTTTTTCTACACACAAAAATCTATTTCACCGGTACATTTTGTCGAAACGGAAAATGATATGCTGGATTGTGGTGTCCCGGGGTGACCCCATCAGAATGGGGTCTTTGTCTCGTTTCCAATTGTTTTTCTGATTCCGATCCGTCTTGACGTTGACGGGTGGATGGATGAATTCTCTGAGTCCGATACACTGCCCTGTTTTTTCTTTCGGCGGGGGGTTAAATTATATATTGGCTATTAATCTGAATTAGTTCTCCATTTTAAAGTCACAGCCCAACTGGCGTACGGCCCCTTTGTTTGCGGGTCGTGAGATGAGGGGTCGGGGTGGAGGAGGGAGGGAGGAAAACGTTTTAAAAGACGGAGAAAGTATATCAGAGCGAGGAGAATTGGATAACCTTTTTTATTCCTCTGAAATGTTCCCCGAGCCGAGTAAAGACTCTGTAATGGATATCTGACACCACAACACGGGACGTAATGGCCCCCCGTCCGTCTTCACTCGCCCCCCCCCCCCCCCCCCCCCGCCCCCGCCCCCCCGGGCGCCGTAGAGGGGAATACTGATTGGTCGCTGACTGATTGACTCTAAAAGTTGCAGATAATGGAGCGGCCGGACATTAACGGGCTTTTCACTTTGCAGTTTAAGAGCTTAATATCATCCGGGGCGGGGCGGGCTGGGCTGGGCTGGGCTGGGGGTCTTGGAGAGGCAATAAAACAGAGGGTATTTGCTGTTTTCCTCTTTGCTGGCCCCCCCCCCAACCCGGAGGAGATGGACCTTTCCGGAGAGCAATCAAAGGGCTACAATGAATAAATCACACTGCTGGGATCTGAGCTTCCGCGCTGCCATACGAGATTAATCTGATGAGATTAGCATTTAGTACAATGTGTGTGCGCGCGTGCGATTTCCTCGCCATCAATCACGATGGTAATTATGGTTAATCACGTTGTAACGCCCACCGGGGGTCAGACGATACCTGTTTCATCCGGGGACGGTTGCCGCAGACCCGCGGGCAGCGCTCTCAGGACCCGGGCCAATGCAGCATCGGCTTTATGACCCTGCAACAGACCCAGTGAGGACGCTTGGTTAGATTTCCACAAACAAATAGAAGAACAGTTTTTACGATTTGGCCTCAAACATCTCAAACCGAAGCCATGTCTGAGTGCAAATTACGGCATTTCATTGAACAAAAGCCGGATCTTAAGACCGAGGGGCTCGGAGCTCAGCGGCAGCGGCTCCCGAGACACTTCTGCATTTGTTTGTTGGAAAATTCTAGTCGTATGCAGGCGACACAACCTGGATCATCTACTGACAAAGTAGGGTCGCAAACGTCATGTGACCGTGCATCTGTCGGGAGTGCGTGATGACCTTAAGGTGCATTTGTTGTGCTAAGCTAACTAGCAGAGGGAGGTATCTAGAGCGCACGTGTCAAACTCAAGGCCCGTGGGCCAAATGTGGCCCGCCACGTCATTCTATGTGAGACGTCTTAAAAGGTCTCGTCGTCTTCAAGACCAGAAACTACATTTCCCACAATTCATGCCGATCACATGACCCTCCATTAGATAGTAGTGGATCCACGTCAATGTGGAACTGACAAATACAGATGATCCTTACAGTTATTTAACATTAAGGACTAGTTACATTTATTTTACATTACATTTAGTTACATTTATACCGTTACACAAGGGCGACCATGATGCTGAAAATGAGTTTGTCACCCCCAGCCAAAGGTTTTGGGTTCCTTGCAGAACGGTTCCTCAGACGCCGCTGACGTGCACGGACGGCGTGAGCAGAGCGAATACAGGAGGAGTCATTTCAGGAAATAAGATAAAAAAAATTGAAATTACCTGGGAATGATTGGATTGTGGCGTGGAACCGCTCCGAGGTGTCTGGGCGGCGGGCGTGAGTTGTGGCGGCGGCGGGGCCTCATCGCTCAGACGGAAACGGCGGCGCCCATCGATCCCCTCACACACAAACAAATGATCTGCGTTTAAATGTCACGCCGGAGGGCACAACCAATCAGACTTGTGTGTGTGTGGGGGGGTGACAGCAACTCCTGCCGCAAGGACACAGGCCTCCGACCAGCAGGGGGCGCTCATGAGCAGACACACACACACACACACACACACACACACACACACACAGGTGTAGCGTTGTGACAGACTGGGTTCTCATCCTCGTCCAGAGTGAGACAAGGTGAGCACAAAAAGTTTTGGACAACAAAAACCTATCAGAGTTCCCTGAGATGCAACAGGAATGAATTGATGTTGGAAACTTTCTGAAACCAGAAAGACACACACACACACACACACACACCTGCTGCATCAGATGTGTGAGACAGGACTGGTGTGTGTGTGTGCAGGTTCATAAGAGTTCATCCTCTGTTCTGGGAAAAATCTCATTTTACCCGGCTGACATTTATGTGAAAAAAAGGAGGAGTAACGTCCCGGCGTCGGCGATTCCCCTGCCGGCGGATAAATATTTAGGGAGTTGCGGGGCCGGCCGCGCAGATGACTTATCGCTGTGACATTTCTGCCGGGTGATGAAGAGCCTCGGAGCGCCGGGGCCATCATGAATATCACGCTTTAATTTCCCGGCGTTGGGAGAAGCTTAAGGGCTGCAGGTGAAATATTGAAACTCCGGCATCCATTACTGTGTTGTGGAGCCGGCGAGCGCAGGTTCTCCTCCGAGCCCGGAAAGGTGGCCCGTCGGATTCCGACCCGGTTCTCGCCGCGTTCCCCCGCAGGGGTTCTCCGTCTCCCTCTGAAACCAAATAGTCCGAAAGTGTGAACAAGAGGGGGGGGAGCGGCATCTGGGTGTAACCTTGTGATTGACAGGTGACCCGTCCGGGTTAAGCCCCGCCTCTCGCCTCGGTGGCGACCTTGTGCACATAACGAACGGATGAATGTTTGAAATGTCACACACACACACACACACACACACAGATCAATACAAACCTTCTCAGATCCACTTCCTGTTCAGGTTTTCGAATGACAAGCCTGACCAGCGAGTGTGTGTGTGTGAATGTGTGTGTGTTTGCGGTCTTGGATGGAGGCCAGCTGGCGCCCAGCCTCCGTTTGCAAAATGCCCACTCGGTTCCGTCTCCTCGTCTTCCTTTTTAATCCCTCTTGACATTTTCACAAAGTCAAAGGGAATTAAAAAAATTAGAATTGAAAAAAAAAAAAAAGAAAAAAGAGCGAGTCCAGAGATGTTTCCTGAAGATGTGTGTTCTGCACACACACACACACACCTGTACTTGCTAATCCGCCAATCATCTACACAGCTGATAAGCTGTGGGCCACACAGCCAATCACAGAGGAGAGGGGCGGGGCCTGACAGGCAGCTGTCAATCATCTAGACAGCCAATCATTACTCTCTCACTGATGGACAGATCAGAACTTGTAAACTGTGGGAAGAAGACAGAGAACATGGAGAACCCAGGCAGGAGAACATGCAGAGATCTCAGATTGGAGAACATGCATGGAACCCAGGCAGGAGAACATGTAGAGAAGTCAGATAGAGGAACCCCTAAAGAACCTGGGCAGCTCATATTTGTGGTCCAGAAGGGAGTGCATGAGCAGAATAAACAGAGGAAGCGGAGGTGGAGGACGTTGTTCCATCTGAATAAAACAGTTGAGAACAAATAAAGGACAAGTAATGAAAGGGCAGGCGGGGAACCAAGAGAACCGTGTCCACGTTCCAGGGCAGATGGACAGGCCGGGTTCCACAGCGGGGCGTGGACGTGCCACGCATGAGTGATGGGGCAGAGGTCTGCCGAGCAGCTCGGAGACCAGCGCAGGTCAGAGGTGTGAAGATCGACGGGCGAGGAAGGTCCTCGGGATGGAAATGAGAGTGTGTGTGTGAGTGTGGATCCACCTGGGGACCTTCGGGCTGTGAGCAGGAAGCGCTAACCGCCGCGGCGCCATCCAAACAGCTGACACTTGAATTAGGACGCTCTAAATTAGCGGCCTGGTTGTTGCTAATCGACGCTAACGTGCTTTCGCTCCACCGGTGGGCGCTAAAAGCTGAGGAAATTCTGAGAAAATAGCATTTTTTAGCGTGAACGCTTGCGCGAGCTTCAAGACACAGGGAAAGTTCTGAATGAGACGCAGAAGTTGCAGGGAGATCCAATCGCCCCGTCCCTTAATCGAATCGCGGCGGCCTCTCGTTGGACCACATGGCCGAGTAATGCATTTAAGGCAAAGTTCCACGGAAAATACTGAACCCTGGAGGAGGAATATTCAGACTTAAGTGATGGGATTAAGTTAAGTGAAAAAAGACAGCACCAATTAAGGTATAAAAAAAGAAAAGGATTGTCTGGAATACTGCAGTATCATGGCAGGTCTGAGCCAGACCCCCTGGGCGACCGGCGTTATGTCTCCCCCTAGTGGCCAGACATGGAACTGCACGGCCTCGGGGCAACACCTGCCTACAACAACATCGGCATCTTCTTGCGATACCCAAGGAAATACTACGAAATACACCGCGGGGTACCGAGGAGGTACCTTTCTATCTCATGGGTCCGTGTTTGGTATTTAGAAAAGCTCCCTGGTGATCTTTTGTTTCCTTGTTTCAATGTGAGTACACGTCACATACTATATATTGTATTTTTCACTTAAGGCGCACATAAAATCCTCACATTTTGCCAAAGAACGTCTGTATGAGCTCTTACTGTGCTTACTGACCTCCCAACAGTTTTATGTGGCATGCTGAGCTCAAACTTCTGTCAAAATGTTTTAGTGCGTCTTTAGTAAGCGACCAAGCCGCTCCGCTTGAATGATCGTTGGAGTGTTCCCAGCTGATCTGAAGTCAGTCCTTGGTTGAATATGGGTTGCAACGTACGGTAACATTAGATAACTAATTATGTGGTGCTGGAATATAACGCTGTTCTAACCTCACGCTGACTTCAGGTGTCAGTTATCGCTGGCAACCATAAAAGAATCAGAGAACAGTAGTAGTACGCTTACCTTTGCCACTTTTTGAAATACTTCGTACTGTTCAACACAATATTTCCGAGGACCCCCAAAAAGGCACCTGTTAAGAGACGCGCTTACGAAGTGGAATTCAAAGTCAAGGCTATCAGTAACGCAGTAGATGATGGGAATAGAGCAGCCGAGAAAGAATTCAACATGAATGAATCAATGGGACAGAAGTGGAGGAAGCGAGCGGAAGAACCGCGCCGAGTAAAGAAGACCAGTTTCTCAGGGAACAAAGCGAGATGAATGAGACGAATAAAGTTTTGTTTTGCTTTACATACCGTATGTTTTGTCATGCACCTTGTAACGCGGTGCGCCTTAGGTATGAAAATAGGCCCGTTCATTCATATGCCGCCTTTGCGCAGCAAAATAGGTTCGATGTACGACATGTCATATACTGCTTTAGATATATTACATGTTATATGCCGCTAATAATGCATAGCGGGCCCGGAGCTTGTGTATTACCTGTTGCGATGAACCCATAACTTAGGTCGGAATCTTGATATTTTCCTTGTAAATGCAGCTTTGCTTTTGCCGCCGATGAGGTTCTTATGCTGTGAAGCCGGGAGGAGGAAGGAACCGGAGAACATCCTCATTCTGCCTCCTGAAGATGAGGGCAGCCCTGAACCGTTCATCTTCAGGAGTCATCCAGGAGCTGCGGAAACATCTAATCCATCAAACCGCCCTGGTAACTTTGTTAGTGTGTGTGTGTGTGTGTGTGTGTGCGCTTGACCTCACATCATCTCCGGCTGTAAATGAAACACATCCAGGGCTGCAGGTTCGTGGTTGGAGAATGTGTAGATCAGACATGGCAAGGTTGCGGATTTGAAGCACCGGTCTCGGAATAAAAGCGCCGATCCGATGACCTCAATTAAATTCAATGATCCTCCTGCTTATGACAGGAAACAGCAGGAGATACAAACTTTGAAGTGAACAAGCTGAGAAGGCGAGCTCTGCAAAGACTCTCCCGTTTGTTTTAAAATAACACTCAGAGAAAAATGCCAGACCAGATAACCTCCGCCCGGCGGTCCTCATTAGCGTCTCCGCCGAGCCGGTTTCTTCTCCTCGGGGGTCAGGAGACGGGGCCGCACAGAACCAGACTGGACCCCACAGAGCCGGAACAGGAAGTTCGCTCACAGCGAAGGGCGAAGCTGACGGCCGAACAGGAAGTCACACACGGAAGCGAGAACCATGACATCTACCCATCTCAAGAATTATTTCAATATTGCTTCAAAATTGAAGATAATATTTGTACATTTTGAAACCACAGATCATATATTTTTCTCATGCCAAAAAGTACAAGGCTTTGATTTCAAAGTCACCTATTTCTTTCTCAAGAGATGATTTCACATTTGTCTTATTTTTAAGCAATAAAAGAGATGAACTCCGTGTCAATATTATTTTAGGCTTGGCCAAGTCCTTTATACACAAAAACAGAATGCATAGATGTTCCCCCAATTTTACGTTCTTCATAAACAATTTTGAATTATGAAAAAAATTCTTAAAACTTATGGAAAACTCCAAAAACCAAAAAATATAGTTTTATGACTGATATTCCTTTAGAACCACAGAGTTAAATACATATTGTATTACCCCTGCCATTTATTTACTTATTTTAATTTATTTTCTTTGTTCTTCTAGAATTAAACATTTCCCACAAACTTTTAATCCTGTTGACTCTTCTAGATAATTGATTGCATACAAAACGAATGTCCTTATGTTTCCTCACGCCCATCTGTATCATTGTCATTCAATTCTATTTTACCATGTTTGTTTGTACATACATATTCAACAAAAAATTGTAGTAAAAAAAAAAAGAAGTAGTGAGAACCAGGAGCCATTACAGAAACAGGAAACTGACTATAACATATTGTAGCGGGTGATGCTTGTTGGGGTTTATGTTGGTGCTTGTTTCGATGTATTTAGGGGATTTTGTGGGTGTGGTTTGGGATGCGAGGAATTCTGGGGATTTAACCTGGTTTTGGCGGGAACGAGGTTACTGCTGGCTCGTGTGGCGCGGCTGAGGACGACGACGGCTACGGCTTGTTAAACGGACGTTTTACCGCCAACCAGGTGTCTTTCCTGATTAAAACGCTAGAATATAAAACAACGTGGCTCCGGCTCCTTCAGAAGCACCGCAACTCTCTTGAGCCCCACTTCCTGTCCAGAGATGGTCAGTCGCCATGGTGACAGGACTTGTGCGACAGAACGGCGTCTTTCATCGTCCCACAAACGGCACGGCAAAGAGCGTCTGTCAATATCTTCTTCTTTTCCCTTCAGGTGTCGCCACAGCGAGTCAACCTTCTCCATCTAACCCTATTCTCTGGATCCTCCTCTCTCACACCAACTACCTTCATATCTTCTCTCACGACGTCCATAAATCTCCTCTTTGGTCTTCCTCCAGACCTCCTGCCTGGCAGCTCCAATTCCAGCATCCGTCTACCAATATATTCTCTATCCCTCCTCTGTCCATGACCCAACCATCTCAGTCTGGCTTCTCTGACCTTCTCTCCAAAACATCTAACATGTGCTGTTCCTCTGATAGACTCATTCCTGATCCTCTCCATCCTGGTCACTCCCAAAGAGAACCTCAACATCTTCATCTCTGCAACCTCTCGTTCTGCCTGCTGTCTTTTGGTCATTGGAACAGTTTCTAGTCCAAACATCATCGCTGGTCTCACCACTGTCTTGTACGCCAGCGTCTGTCAATGTTAGCAGTTAAAAAACCTGAAATCAGACCCAGTGTGCTGGCAGCAGGTGAGAGGAAATGTCCTCCTCCCTGTTTGTGCGTCCCTCTAAGCCCCGCCTCCTTCCACCTGCGAGCAGAGCGACCCGGAGGACACGCCACCCTTTCAATAACGGCTAATGAAAGTGGCCCCGGCCGTCCTCCGGCTTCCTCTCTCCTCGCCGCCTTCATTTGGAATTCTTTCATCTGTTTCAGATCCGTCCTCCTCTCTTCTGCCCCCTCTGCCTCTCCGAGGAGCCCGACAGGATTTTGGGTAATTATCTCTCCCGGGCCAGGGGGGGTGGGGGGGGTGGCGGCGAAATGGATCGCTGCCACTGTGAGTGACGGCGGGCAACTCGTGGCGATCCGGCGGGGCCTGACGTGACACGGCTGCCGTGCACGCATCAGCCACCCGCCTGAGAGGTGTCGCCTCCACGGCGACCAACCTGTCACCGTCCTGACGGGTTTCATTTTTCTTTGCTGAAAGACGGCGGCGACGGCGGTTCGGGAAGATCTGCGGAGAATATATTATGAAGGTGGAGCTGCGGGCGATGAGGCCGACCTGCCGGTTAACACCCGCCGCTAATTATCTTCAGCTCCAACGAGTGACCCCGGAGGCGAAGGGGCTGGGCTTCACCTTCGAACGTCCCAAGTTCATGTCAAAATCTTCTTGTCGCAGCAAGTGGACTTGAAAATCTTCACTTGAAGACGTTTCACTCCTCATCCCAGAGGCGTCTTCAGTTCATGAAGAAATTCAAGTCCAGTTGCCACGACAAGAAGGATTCACCATGACCTGGATGACTGGAAACCTCCACAGACCAGCCCCGGGTTCATCATCGCAGCTAGCTAGCAAGTTTAAACTGTGCAGATATGAGTTTGAGCATCTGTTTGTGAGAAGCAGAAAAGGAGGTGGAGACCAAGATGTGGGTGTCCTCCTGAGAAGACTCAGGGTTTTAGGACATTTCCAAGACGTGCCATAGAAGAAGGCAGTTCAAGTGTGGTGTTCCATGACTTCCCGGCCCCTCCTCAGTGTGAGGTGAGTCCTGGCATAGCAACCATGGTTTCCCCCTCCTTGGTGGACCTTCTGCTCCATCTGTGGCTCCATGGAGCAGGAGAGGGGCCAGAGGAGGCTACATGCGAGCAGCCAATGTTAATATATATATATAGATATATATGTTTGTTTTTGTTTACAAAGGTCATGCTGACATTACCCGGCTCTGAGGGACACCCATGGAAGAACCCTGGATGTGTGGAGAAGCTGTGTGACCCATCGCCCATCTGACCTGGTCTTAAGCATCTCCATGGAGAACCTGGCTCAGATTTTGACCTGACCGGTGGCTGAACTCTCCCACCTTTGTCACCTGCTGTGGATTCAAAGAAGCTCTCACAACAGGAACCTTGAATGTTCTTTGATGGGTTCTCTCCAGGCTCTCCTTCCTCCTGCAGTCTCCAAGACGGTCAGTGGGTTCACTTAAGACTCCAAATTGTTTTCCTTATTTCGCCGTGATGGTGAACAACCCGCCAACGTTGCTGAGGGATCACACCTGTGGACCTGGCCTGACCTTCCACAGCAAACCTCTGGTAGGAGCTGCAGACCAGGCAGGGAGCGCGGTCGTCAAAGTGAGGATTTATTGAGAAGCCGTCCAGAAGAAAATCGACATATGGGGGAGTTTTGTGGATCAACCTGCAAGACAAACTGGAGGGCAAAGATCACCAGCAGCCTGTGTGTGTGTGTGTGTGTGTGTGTGTGTGTGTGACCTCCACTGTAGCGCTGCCGCGCAGGTCATCCAGACGTGTCCTCTGAGATCTCAGATCACTGCTGAGCTCCGATCCGGTTGCAGAGACTCCCAGCATGGAGGCGTTGGATGGCAGCGCTGGCAGAGGAGGGTCGACCTGCCGGCCTCCATGTCATGTAGAACGTAAGCCGACCGGGGTTTGACACGTCTGGCTTCAGCGTGAGCTCGCAGGAGGGGGTTGGTTAACAGGACCGCGCGAAAAACATTTTGTGAGCCTTCAGAAACAAATGGCCTGACAAGGATCTCGGCTTCACGCCGGCAGAATTGAATTTCTGTCCAGAACCTCTCGTTCCTCGGCTCCCTCTCTGGGTTTTTCATGTTTGCAGCTGGGAGCAAAGCCTCCTGACAGGAAGTGTGTGTGTGTGTGTGAGGCTTTCGACGGCAGCTGCGGGTGCGCGCACACACACACACACACACACACACACACACACACACACACACACACACACACACGACAAGTGTCTGTCTGGAGCATCAGGAGAACATTTGTTTTAAGTGAAAGTGTGTGTGAGCCTTGATGCTGGACTCACCCTGTGAGCGGCCGCCGCCGTTCACCTGATCATCCTCCAGCTTCACGCTACCGGAGGAGCCAATCGAAGCTGACTCTGGAGCGGGAGGTGAGGTTTACCAGATCCACGGAGAGCTCGCCCTCTCATCCACCTGTCATGGAGATATAGCATTGATCATTCATACAAAATCTGGACATGTGATTCACTCATTTAGAGAGCAAGCAGCCTCTCATGGATGAATCCAAACAGAATCAGCACAAAGCCTTCGGGTCGGCGTGAAAACGTAAACTCGGCAACGTGGAGGAGCTCTGAGGAGCAGAGGGAGAACCTCGCCGTCGCTCCGGCGGCGTCCCGTCATTTGTCGGCATGCAAGCGGCAGGATTTACGTTCCCTCCCGGAGTGAAATAGAGCGGCGGGCCGGGCTCGGCCTCATTTACAGCCCATAAATCGTCTGCGGGCCTCGCCATCCCTGCGGAACCGCCGCTCCATAAATCTGCTGCCGTCCGGAGGAGGAGGAGGAGGAGGAGGAAGGAAGCCGCCGCCGGCGAGGCGATCGCCGTCCCGCCGACACAGAACCGCCGGTAAGCCATTGATTATTACCAATAAAATGTATAAAATGTTTTTTAAAGATGAACGGCGCCGGTTGCCATGCCGACAGTAGGAGCCCCGTGGTCCCCGTGCATCTGCTGCAGAGGACGCTTCATCCTCCTGCCAGCAGGAAGGGGAACGGAGAGAGAACCACGGGAGAACCGGATTCGAACCGGCGGACGTCTGGTGACAAGGCAGGAGCGGTATCCATGGTAACCCCGGTACCCAGGCCTGCTGGCCCGTGAAGGCGTCAGCAGCGATGGGTGTGCTTGTTCTTCAGCTCCCAGCCCAGAAGCCCGTCCAGAACATGGAAAGGAGCTTCTTCTAAATGACCATAGCCGTTAAGGCGGATTCAGGTCTTCATGTCACATCTCACTACAGGTGGTCCACACAGGAGCTGCAGGTGGTCCACCAGCCTTCTGAGGTTTCTGGTTCGACTCCAGTGGGTGATGTTCTCTCCGCTGGTTCTCAAGATTCCTCCCGCAGTCCAACAGCAGTTGGACTTTGGGTTCGCTGAAGACATCGGTGATGGGGGTCGTTTGGTGCCGACCTTCTCCGTGTTCTCCTACTTCTTTCCAGGTTCTCAATGGTTGGAGGTCACTGTATGTGATTGACAGCTAACAGATACATGCTAAACCCCGCCCCTCGCTGTGATTGGCCCCGCCCCTCTCCTGTGTGAAGATGATAAATGGGCCTCCTCCAGGACGCATCTTCTCCCAGGGTTCTGGTCTGATGAAGGGAGTATCTGGGTAATCCTGCATGGAGTGTGCGAGTCGGGAAAGGAGGAGGGATGGATGTCCGTGCTTGTCTCGAAGGTTCTGAGGGTCCATCTTTGCGCTCTGAGGGGGATTTCAGACCGGTTCTCCATCTACTATTCATCCCGGTCAAGCGCCTCCGTTCTGTCGGAGACCAGAGCGACCTTGTGAGTCACGGCGATCCAACCAGGGAGCTTTTTTTTCCTTTCTCTTTCTCCCGAGCCGGTCCAAAGTAGCCGTCCTCGTGGAGAGGAGAGTCCGGCAGGGTCCCCCAGACCGGCGCCGGACGTACCGACCGCCCCAGAGAGCGGGGGTGGGGGGTTAACAACACCAACTCATGAATAACCAACGTCGGGCGGACGTTCCTGATTGGCTGCCGTCCCCTGGCGGTTTCAGCTCTGGAGCTGAGGGGAAGAGCTCGGCGCCGCAGCCGGGAAAAGGCAGAGAGAAACAAAAAAAGAAAGCAAAACCCAGAGGCTTGTAATCAGAACGCTGCCATCTGATTGGTCGGATGTTCAGCTTTAATCACACGGAAACGCTGGATTCATTATTTATAGGATTCACTTTTCCCTTTGTAGTGGCGGCCTCGGAAATATTGGACTTCTGGAGATGTGAAATTAACACACCGGGACCCACGGCGGCGAGTGTGAGGGGGGGAAAGATAAATGGGAGGGGGGCCGGCGTCAGATACTGATTGGCAGCAGAGAGTCAACAGAGGCAGGAGATCCTGATCCTGATCTGTCCTGGGAGTGGAGCTGGAGTCTGTGGTGCAGGTGTCAGAGAAGCTCCTCAGCATCATGGACAACGTCCATCACCTCCTGCACGGACACTGACGTCCTGTCAGAGCTCTTTCAGTCGTAGACTGATACCACCAAGGAGCTCCACTGAACGCCACAGGAGGTCTTTCCTACCTGAGGCTATCAGACTTTTTAATTCCTCTTCCTTCAGCCGAAGGGAATCTTCAAATCTTTGTACTTTTTAAGACCTTAAAACACTTGATAGCCTTAACTTTGACACCTTATATTTCATTGTATTTCTTATTCTCCCTCCTTCCTACTATTATCTATCATTGTTATGTTTTACTTGAAACTATGGCACAACAATTTCCTTCGGGATAAATAAAGTTGTTCTTATCTTATCTTAAATTACCAGTGCCCACGGTCCAAAAACTAGCCGCACCCACTGTCTCAAACTAGCCATACCCTCTGTCCCAAACTAACCAATCCCACTGTCTCAAACTAGCTACCACTGTACCCATTTTCCCCAACTAGCCACCACTACCTCACATCTACTGTTCCAAAACTAACCACACCCACATCCTCCAACCAGCTATACCCACTGTGTCCAACAAGCCACATGCATTGTTCCCTACTAGCCACCACTACCTCAAACTAAACAGGTCCCAAAACTAGCCACCCCCTCAGTCTCCAACTAGCAACCACTGCCTCAAACTAGCCACCAGTGCCTTCAACTAGCAATATGCTCTGTCTGAACCACCAGGGAAAACCTTCTTCTGTCTACCAGAGGGTCTAGTAAGTAAGAGCCCATCTGGAGAGGAAACAAAAACAATGTCTTGGAGCTTTCAAAGGATGGACTTACAGTGTTTCTGCAAAACAGGCATGAAAGAGGTGATAGTAAGAGAATGGGAAAGCGGCGGCAGCGGCTAAGCCCCGCCCCCCGCTGGCAGCAGAGAACGGGTGAACAGGGTAGGTCTTCAAAAGAGAGCTTTAAGAAGAGGTTCAACCTTTGGGGAGGAAGGAGAGCCCATGCTGACGGACTGCTGGTGCTCTGCAGAACCGCTGCTAAATCTTTCCACTTCCTGCCCGCTTCTCCTCCACGTCACGGGTATTTTTAACCCAGGTTTTTATCCCTGCCGCTTTTATTCTCTCGGCAGCGAATCTGAAAGTGCGGCGCAGAAATGAATCATCGTTCATTCACAGACAATCATGATACTTTCTATCATCCAGAATGAAGTTCGGATCCTTCTCCACCACTTATTTTGGAGCTCACCTGGCTCACACCTGGTGCTCCTCGGCAGTCATCTCTTTTGGTGCTTCACTTCCTGTTTCCATTTGAAAAGCTCATCTGATATTACTTCCTGTCGTTATTATGTTTTTCTTTTCTACGACCTCAGTCGTGAACACGGGGGTAAAAACAAACAGTCAAGTCTTGGCGTGACGTGACAGCGTCTTCACTGAATCACAAGTGGGTGAGTCAGTCATGTCCGGATGGGTCACCTGTCAATCACACGCTCAGCTGTCAGTCTAAACATTCACAACTACTGACTGACTTTGTACTGTGGGAAGAAGATGGTGGACACGGAGAACCCAGGCAGGAGAACATGGAGAACCCAGGCAGGAGAACACTGAGATCCCAGGTAGGAACACACGGAGGCTCCACATGACGAGGACCCAGACAACCATGGTAAGACTTCTTCTAAAAGTTCTTAAAGGTTCTGCAGGGACCCTCAGACCACGTTTGAGAACATCTGTGTCTCCATGCGTGTATGTGTGCACACGTATCCATTCATACACCTGCAATGCTACCATTGTTCTCCTGTTTATCCTCCTTTGTTCCAGAAGCCTCCTCTCGCAGACATGCTGTTGTTGTCTGAGCTCCAATGTTCTCCGCAGAGGAATCAGCTGTTCTGCTATTATTAGCTCCTCCTCTGTGTTGTAAATTCCATCGCATCGAAATCCAGCTTTTCCACCGTGACGTGGTGACTTAAAATGGGGCCATGAAGTAAACACACCTTACGAATCCATCCTGGTGAGTTTAACTGCCATCCAATATCACAAACATTATTTTCCGTTAGCGACATGCTAATTAGCTGCTGGACAAGAACCTGAGGCCTGTGACCTTGGGGGAGGGGGGTTGTAATGATGTCTGTGTGTTTCCAGCCAGCTGGGATTTTTAATATTCAGATATGTGTGTGTGAGTGTGTGTGTCTCTGTGCAACCTGCCCAGGTATTGTGCTGCAATAAAGCTCCAGCTGCCACGTCTGCCTCCGCCAAGAACAAGGCCATTCCTGGACGGGGAGATTAACTAGTGAATGAGTGACGACCTGTGTGTGTGTGTGTGTGTGTGTGTGTGTGTGTGTGTGTGTGTGTGTGTGACTGTAAAGGCACAGCCAAGGCCAGGAGGAGGGATGGGGGATATAAAGGGTCCTCGGCTGGAGGTCGTGTGACGCCACAGAAAACAAATGGGCCTTCACAGGAGGGCCTTCCTGAGCTTCTCCGCTGGTCCACGCCGTCCCAGGAGTAGAAGATCGGTGCCAATTTCCCTTTCCAAAAAATCCAAGGAGAAGATCCTCCCCGCTCCACACTGAAAGCCGGCTTCAGAAGCCCGTCCGTCTGCCAGCGCCTCCGCGGCTCGACTCCACCGGGTAACAAAAGGGCCGCAATCCAGAAATCCTCCTCCGGCGGCCATGTTTCCCTTTGTCGGACCGGCTGCACTAATCCCTCCTGTTGGAGAACGTCGGCGCCTTCACACCTGCTGGGTTTGGAGCGACTGAATGGAAATCTGCGTCCATCTGGAACCCCCCTCCCCCCACCGCCTCCCCCGGTGCTTTGTCAGCAAACCGGCATTCTAATTGCACGCAGCAGCGCAGCAACGCCAGGACAGGAAGTGACAGATAGTACGTGCTGCGCGTACATAAACATCCGGCCGTCGTACAAACACTGCAGTAAAACACCCGCAGATATCAGGGTGTACACTATATGGTCAAAAGTATTCACTCACCCATCCAAATAATAGGAATCAGGTGTTCCAGTCACTTCCGTAGCCACAGGTGTATAAAACCAAGCACCTCGTCATGCAGACTGTTTTTACAAATATTTGTGAAAGAATGGATCGCTCTCGAGGAGCTCAGTGAATTCCGGCATGGAGCCGTGATCGGATGCCACCAGTGCAACAAATCCAGTCCTAAATATCCAACAGTCGACTGTCAGCTGTGTTACAAGAACATGGAAGTGTTTGGGAACGACAACAACTCAACCAGGAAGTGTTAGAATATGTAAACTGACAGAGTGGGGTCAGTGGATGCTGAGGCGCATTGTGCCAAGAGGTGGCCAACTTTCTGCAGTCAGTCACTCCAGACCTCCAACTTCATGCGCCCTTCAGATGAGCTGAGGGACAGTGAGCTTCATAGAATGGCTTTCCATGGCCCAGCAGCTGCATCCAGGATGCAATGCAAAGCGTGGAATGCATTGGTGTAAAGCATGCAGACACTGGACTCTTAGAGCAGCGGAGACGCCTTCTCAGGAGTGACCAATCACGCTTCTCCATCTGGCAATCTGATGGACGAGTCTGGGTTTCGGCGGTCGCCAGGAGAACGCTACTTGTCTGACCGCATTGTGCCAAGAGTGAAGTTTGGCGGAGGGGTTGTATTTCAGGAGCCAGGCTTGGACCCTGAGTTCCAGTGAAAGGAACTCTGAAAGCTTCAGCATACTAAGACATTTTGGACAATTCCATGCTCCCAAATTTGTGGGACCAGTTTGGCGCCGGACCCTTCCTTTTTCAACAACTGTGCACCAGTGCACAAAGAAAGCTCCATAAAGACCTAGATGTCAGTCTGGTGTGGATGAACTTGACTGGCCTGCACAGAGCCCTGACCTCAACCCCATAGAACACCTTTAGAATGAATCAGAGCAGAGACTGAGAGTCCTGTCACATTCACTCATTCATCATCTACAACTCTTCGTCCTGGAACCAATCCCAGCTGGCACTGGGGAGAGGCGGGGTTTAACCGCGACCCGTCAGCTGTCAATCACAGACCATCTCGTTCACCTTCACACAAGTGAGGAGTGCCAAGAGAGAACCTGGAGAAATGTTGTGTTCTCTCCAGGTTCTCCTGGCTCCACCAGTGAGAGGTGAAGAAAATGAATGAATGGATGAGTAGCTATCAGGTTGTTATTGAGCCTTCGGTCCGGAAGCTACAGGTTCACGTTTCTGTCGGTTCTACCTTCAGCCTGTTGGCGCTCCTGGACTTCATGGACGGGGATGTTCTCCAACATGGCGTGCTCCCTTACCCGATCATGAGTGACTCCGCGCTCAAATTAATAATCGACCTCCGGTGGACCTCGAGCTGCATCACACCTGCAGGAACCGCCAAAGGAGGGAGAGTGTTTGCATCACACCTTTTGGACAAAACACATCAAAAACAGAGCTGAATGGTGGTGAACTTTGAAAGGAACATGCATGTTTGTGAAGTGTGTTGCCACCCTGAGGGGTGAGGAGCTGTCTGCCGCTCGCAGAGGAGGGACGTTTAACTTTTGAGCTGCGCCGCTTTTCAATGCTAAAGGAAGTTAAATGGGGAACAAATGTGAAGATGCCGGGGGTTTCTGGACCCGGGGTCGTTCCAGTGATCGCCGCAGTGTGCAGGTCTAAGAGCACCACACCTGACTTGATGGAGCTGGATCCTACCACTCTGAGAGGCTGATGATCACACATGGCAGCGGTGCTGAAGAGGTTACAGTTGTTTTGATTATCAAACCCCCTCCCTGCATCTTTGCCCTGATGAAATGGCACAATAATAGCTTGTGGGCAAAGTGCTTGCCGCTGCCGCCGCAACCTTTGTGGTATAAAAAAAAACAAAAAAACAAAACAAGACCCCTTCGTTTCCCCCTTTGGATATTTTCTGGCGAGCCGCTGTCCCCCCCCCACCAGGCCGGCCTTTTTCTGCGTCTCTGTGAGTAATGAGGCTGAAACGTGAGCCGTGAAAATCAATAAAGCTCCCCCCCCACACACACACACACAAACACACACTCTCGCTGCCGCCGCGGACGCTGACAAGTTGATTTTATATTTTTTTCCCATCTCTCTCTGTTTAATTTAGAGAAAAGTGTGGGCGCTTTGATCAGCACTTTCAGAGCTCAATTCGGGGAGGAAACAAAAACAAAACCATCTTGTTTGCCCGCCACCCTACTGGGCTCTGGTATATGGAAGGAAACCAGACGTCCACAAGCCTCGTACTGTGGACTTCCCGGCTGCACAACAACGCTAACCGCTGCTAACCTCTGCTAACTGTGTGTTGTCACAATTCCAGCAGTGAAATGTGTCAACAAATGAATATTGATAGAGGTGCTTTAACAGCCTCACAATGAGGATGAGATGATTAGCGTAGCGCGCTAATGCACATGTGATTACCTTCAACAGGGCATGTTTGTCGTTCCAGAAAAGGGCACTTGAGATGAAGCGCGGCACCTGGATTCTGTAGGTTCTCTGCCATCAGGTCTGGAAACTCGGCGCTCTCCATCCGTCTGAAAAACACCAAGTGTTTACTGTTCCGGCCGACGACTCTTCATCGCGTCCCCCGACGCAATTAACTGAGGCGGCGATACTTGAGCAAACCTCGAGTTTTTCTAAGAACAAACACATTTTCGAGGAGGTTCTCGGGACTCCTGCCGGTATTCTTGGAAATAAACGCCACGCTCTACGACGGCAAACAGCGATGATGGTGTTTCACCCGCTTGAGCTCAGGATTAACAAACGCAATCAGACAAATAGCCTTGATTTGAATGCATTCCATCGGGGACGGTTGGTGGTTTTAAACAGAGGAGCGGCGTTCACTCAATGAAGTTAAGCCACAACCTGTAGCAAAGTGTGCAAGCTACATTTAGCAACGCAGCAGTAATGTGTTCATGTGCACCCATCTCCTCTGCCATATTCATCTCATTTTTAAGGTAAATAAAACTAATTTAGTTCTTTACATTCTCTTCATCTTAAATGCTTTTTTTCAATTACTTCTTATTTATAAAAGTACTTCTTCATCTTCTTTTCCTTTCAGCCTGTCCCTTCAGGGGTCACCACAGCGAATCAACCTTCTCCATCTAAAGTATATTTTTCTTATTTTAAAACAGGGGGTCTGGAACGGATTAAGAGCGTTTCTACTCATTTTAAGGGGGAAATTAAATTTGATACACGACCAAATTGAGTTTCAGGCTTGATCACAGAACCGATTCCACTCCTACGTCGAGGTCCTGTACACTTGAAGCTTTTATCCTGCTCACAGTGTCCCGACCTTGGTGGAGCTCCATCCCAGCAGGCACTGGGCGAGAGGGTTACCTGGGGTTATCTACTGTATGGGAGAACATGGAGAGAATCCAGGCAGCAGAACATGTAGGTTCCACAGAGGAAGAGCCCATGCAGGAGAGCATGGAGAGAATCTGCGTCCGACTCAGGAAGACACCCCAAACCCTGGTGATGCACCTCAGCTTCACCCGGTGGCCTCAGGGGCGATGTGGTCGCCATGCTCTGGGTTGACCTCCAGCCAGATGGACCCTCCCCAAGAGGGCCTCCGGCAGGGGGGGTCCTCGCCAGAGCCCCAAGTCCTATCCACGCAAAACCAGTGATGAATCGGGATCTAGATTTCTCTCATTTCCAATAAACCAACTTCTAAGTAGCTTTTAATGGGCTTCCACTAAACGTACAAGACAAAGAAGTAACTTTGACCTCAAAACTTTGTGAGACGAAATATAATCTGGCGAAGTCCACGAGAGAAGACCGGCCACCGGGGCATAAATAATAAGGGCTGAGATAAAAATCACTGCGCTGTCACAGAGTTTATACGTAAACCATAAGACGTAACGATCTTGGGTACTTTACGCACTCCTTAGGATTTAATGCTTTTCTCCTGGGAAGGGGTGTTAAAAAAACAAGACACTATAAAGAACAAAGCTGCGTGTAAATTTAAGAAGGTCGTAATGTTACTTTTCTCAAGCCCAGACGGGCTGGACTCTTTCCTCGTCCAGGGGAGGAAATAATCTCCAGACCTCCTGCCTGGCAGCTCCAACCTCCGTATCCTTCTACCCAGATCTTCTAGCCTTGCCGTTCCACTTGGATACCTCCACATCCCTGGTCTTTCCAGAACATACCTCCACCCGCTCCCACTACAGACCACACTGTCATCACAGTCCATGCAGAGTCCTATCAACCCTCCTCTGTCCTTCGCCACTGCAAACAAGAAGGGGGTCAGAGAAGATCCCTGATGGAGTACCACCTCCACCTTGGCCTTCTCTGTTACCACTACAGCACACCGCACAACTGTCTCACAGCAAGCATACATGTCTTGCTCCAGTCTTACAGATCCCTGACGCACTCCCACTTCCACCTTGTTGTTAAAACCAACCAACGCTGCAAGGTTTTTGGATAGCGACCTGTTTGCTAACCCAACCGGGAAGTGGACATCCATCTGCAAAGACACAAGAAAACAAATAGCAACCGACGGGCTAGAAAAGATGTCCATCCTCTAATTAAGACGGGAGGACGCTGCTGATGTTCTGATAAATGACAAAACAGCATTTGTAAAAACTGCAACATCAGCTGAGTTTGGTTACCCGTCCATAGTGTCACTCAAGGGAATAATATAATTGTTGAAGAAATGTTTAAAACAGCTGAATAGAGCGGAATATTTGTAGTTTGAGGCAAAGAATTGCAAAGTAGCACATTACACTTCTAATATATGCATTGGGAACATTAAGTAATGAAGAAAATGTAGATAAGCACGACACTTAAACACCCTTCAAGTCTTGTTGACAAGCTAAAAATAAAGGAGTCAAAATATGTATACTTTCAAAAACATACACTAATAAAATAACAAAAAACACTAAATGATTTTATCAAAAAAATGACGGCGGGTTGATTTGCTGCGTCATCGCACAGCTTCCGCGCTAACGCTAGCGCTAGCGCTAAGTTAGCTAACATCAACACAAGCCCAGGGCTAGCCAACATGTAGCATCTCAGGCAGACTCCGACAGAGAGCTAAGGCGAAGCGATGCTAATGGAAATCACAATTGTCAGGTATATTTACACAACTGAAAGACCCGTAACTACCCGTAACTACGCCATTTACTTTTCAAACACATGAATAAAACAGCAAATAGTTCAAAGGTGATACATTAATTCCCATGAGCCTTTGCAGGGACGCTAGCAATTAGCGGCACCGCCGCTACAAATACAAAAGTTGGTGATATCAAAACTAATCCTGCATTTGAACTTAGATCAGTTCAACTCATCATTAAAAATGTACACAAACGCTCACCTTGCGCCTCTTCCCTATTGCTAATACAACAAATCAACAGTTTGGGTTTTGGATTTTTTATTCCCTTCCGTTTCGCCGCAATTATATACTTTTCCGTCAAGCTCTCTTTACTGCAGCCCCGCTCTACAGGAAGTGGCCACAGTTCGTTTTTCAAAATAAAAGCCTAAACGGAAGTACGTAATGGTGACTATTTAAACGGTGAAGTTAGCAGAGAAGTAGCATTTATTTAAACATCGGGTCCCTTTTTGAGGCAAAACAAGAATCTGTGTTGTTTATACATGCGTAGATATCACAAAAAAAGGTCAACTTTCATAAATATCAGCTTATCTTATTTGAAAAAGGGAGAAAATATCACCCACATTCATTTTGAAACACCAAGAAACAACAACAAAAAAAAAAAGTCACTCAAAATGAGGGAAAATCAAGGTCGTAACATCCAGTAACAAAAGACCAGTTCCATTTGAGAAATTCTTTTGAACAATCAACAACTTGGTGATCTGAATACCACTTTCCCTGCGAATAAACCTGCATCGAAAACCTTCTCCATCAGTGGCGATGAAGCAAAGCATGGAAGGTGTGTTCTCTCCATGTTCTCCTCCCTGGGTTCTCCAGGTTCTCCATCTTCCTCCTTCCTCTGCTGGTTACTTGCAGTGAGGTGTTGTTGTGAATGGGAGGGTGACTGTTTGGAAGCCTGTGATTGATGGACCTGCTGTCAATCACACCTCAAATCCCGCCTCCGGCCCGCCGTGATTGGCTCCGCCTCCTCCCAGCCTGCAGGACGAACATCACGGACGGGAAATGACGGCGCGCTCGTATCCGGGAACCTGACGACGCCTTTCTGCCACAAAATCCGGCAGAGAAGTTTCCAGCTCTCAAAAATCTTTTCCTGCAAATTGGATCCGTGGATCTGCACGCCTGCAGCCTCGGGAGACGCCGCCGCCGCCGCCACGCCGCTAATTAGGCCCCTCTTTCGCCGTCTTGTGTGGGACGATCAAGGTCTCCATTTGCGGCGCCGTGAGGGGTTGACAGGAGGTGAACGCGTGAAAAGGGCGGCGCCGCCGTCACCTCCGGGAGAAATGTCCTCAGAAGCTCCGAGCCACGAGTTTGAGAAACGGCCGAACCCGAAGTGCTCCGTGGAAACGTCTGCACAGCGGCGGATGGCGCCCGCCGACCCGGAATGATCCCTTTTAAATCCCCAACTGGGCGGAGGTGAACATCTCCACCTCCGGCCTTCACAACCACTGGCGAGGAAGCGTCTCTGCGGGACCGGGACTCGGACAAACACTCAATTTCCGCGGCGTTTAGAAGCGACGGCGCCGTGAAATAGCTGTTTCTCCTCGCCGTCTCCGGGGCGGCGGTGTCACCGGGAGGCCCGGCTGATGGCAGAGGTGGCGCTTGACGAGCGGTTCAAACCCTCCGGCTGGAAGCGTTCAGACGGAGCGCCGGCGACCAGAACTTTGTGTGCCGCGCTGTCGCCATGGCAACCCAGTCTCGCCTGCTTCCTGTCTCAAAATCCATCCGAAGCGTCGGCGTTCTCCCGTTTCCCGTTTGGCCGAAGCGGACCGCCATCCGAGCTTCTTCTGGTCGGGTGACGTCGTCAAGATGGCGGCATCGTCATGGAAACGCCATCAGGAGGCGGGGCTTAACCTTGAGCCGGCTGTCAATCACATGTTTGCATGGAGACGTCCAACCATTCGCCTGTTGACTGCAGAAACTCACTCTTGTTTTTCCCGTCACGGCTCTCGAGTTCCAAGATGGCGGCGGGTCCGGGAAAGAGGACGCCGCTTTGGAAACGAACAACTCTGAATCGCAGCCGCAGCTCCACGGCGGGTAAATTATCTAATAAAGTAAAAAGATCAATTACGGAGATGGTTTCTCACAAGACGCCCCCCCCCTCCAATCCCCGACTCCCCGCTCGCCGCCATTTTCCCGCCGCCGCTCTCACGGCTTCTGTTCCCACGCTGTCAGAGCTCAAAGACACCCCTTTCACAAATGTTTCAGATTACAGAAATGGGGTGTGTGCGTGTGTGTGTGTGTGGGGGGGGGGGGGGGGGGGGGTAAAGCTTTCAATTATGATGTCATCATTTGTTTCCTCTGTTCTGTCCGTTGCAAAGAAACTCCGGAAATCAGAGATTTAGTTGTTTTTTTTTTTTCCCAGAGATTTTGTCCCCTGCTGCGCCAGTGACGACACTTTGATCACAGAAGAGGCGTTTGCACGTGCACGCCCACGGACACACACACACACGCACGCACACACACACAAACTGCATGCGCAGACATGCCGCCACCGGGGACGACTAATGGTGGGACTTGATGCAAACCCTCTTGAGCTCACAGACATATTGAACACACACACACACACACACACACACGTGCACAGGCATGTACATGTGCATTCAGACACACACAGACACACACACACACACACACACACACACACACAGGGTTCCACTTAGGTTGTGAGTGCAGACAATAGGATTTGATGCTACACTTGTTTAGCTAGCTGACAGATTTACATCACACACACACACACACATGCACATGCGTGCATGCACGCACACATACCCTAACCCTAATGCACACACACACAAAAGCAGACACACACTTATCCAAATATACACACACAAGTCCACTTGTGCTGACAGCTGTTTAGGTCGATCTAAACAGCTGACAGATTGATCCTGCGCCCACACACACACACACACACACACACACACACACACACACACACACACACAGGCACACACAGAAACCCACCACACACATGCACACACCCTTTTTTTGTGTTTTGATTGTTTGGATTTTTCTTCAAGATAATTACACTCCGCTATGAAATTAAATGTATTTAATTAAATTGATTTAAATTTTAATTTTTTAAATTTTATCTCATCCTCCGCAGCTTCGTGCTCCGTCCTGCTCCGGACACGGGCCGACACAAAACCCGAGTACGTCGGTTGATTTAACGCCCGCGACCTGATGGAGCTGCAGCCCTGGGACGCCGGCGTGAGAGACGACCCGGCGAGCCACACCGGCCGTCATATCGCATGCTACATGCTATATGCTAACATGTTTGTCATTCAGAGGTAAGCAAACAGCTAGCATAGCAAACAGACTGCAGAAGCACATCAGCAGGTATCTTCTGCAGCTTAACCACGGCGAGGGCAGCTGGACACACACACACACACACACGTTTTCCACTCCCCACATTTTCCACTGACCTCCGTCGCTGCAGTACACAAGGCCGGCCAGCAGTTGGCGCTGTGGTTTTGCGACGGACTAGAACATGCGTAGAAACACTTCCTGTCTGGGCGCCGTCACTAAGGCGAGTGTAAACAACCACAATGGCGGACATTCAGGTGCTAGAGTGTTAGCATCAACACAAGATGAGGAGGAGTGTTTGGGAGGCGGGGGTGTAAGGTGTGTGTGTGTGTGTGTGTGTGTGTGTGTGTGTGTGTGTGTGTGACAACAACAAAAAACACACCCTGCACGCCTTGGATCCAATGTGCAGCTTAAAAGAAAATAAACAACTTAAGACGATTATAACAGATGTTTTTCACAATAAACCAACCACGTGTGTGTGTGTGTGTGTGTGTGTGTGTGTGTGTGTGTGTGTATCTGGGGAACTACACATCTTTAATGCTGGTGAGGAGATGAAGGACGAAGGTAGAAAATCAGTGATTTTGTGAAAAAGGCAGGATTTCATTCATTCATTCATTCATTCATTCATTGATGGTCTCCAACTGTCTCCTGCCCTCCAGGGATGCTGGAGCCAATCACAGCTGATGTTGGTGCAGGGGGCGGGGCTTAACCTGGAGATGTCAGCTGTCAATCACAGGGTCGACCATTCACGCCTGCTGTGTGAGGAGGATGGAGAACCCGGAGAACCCTGGAGGGAGAACATGGAGAACGGTGAGATGACAAGCGTGGGACCGGAACCTTCTGGACCACGTGGATCTTCAGTTCCAGGGTTCCACTCTCAACCATCGAGAACATCCGGAGAAGGTTCACGTCATTTTTTTCCAGGAAGATCTGGAGGTGAGGCTGGAGGCCAGGGTTCCTCTCCTCCGCCCGCGGAAGAACCCGGCGTCTCATCCTTCTCCAAACTCCAGCGCTCAGAAGAAAGGAGTCGGCCTCCTCCGCCGCTGAACCCCGCGAGGACTTCCAGATCTCCAACTGCAAACCCTGGAGGAGAGAAGATCTTCATCACCTCTGACAGGATTTGTTGGCGAGCAACAACATCCCATAATAGGCGTGGAGTGATGGGTCTCACAGCCAGAAGGTCCTGGCTCGCAGGGGGGCTTCCTGTGTGGAGCCTCCATGTTCTCCACGTGTCTCCGGGTTCCTCCCTCGACCCAGAAATGCCAACTTGGACGGGAACCTCCAGAGGATCGGAGGTCAACGGCGGTGAACTTCAGACCTTCAGGTTGGTCCATGACGCTGGTTCTTGGCTCCGCTGTCCGCCTGGACCTTCCACCGAAGCTCCTCCTGGAGCTCAGCAGATGTTCTCCACATGAGTCACTCTGGGCGGCCAGCAGGACATTAGAAGTTATTAACAGAGGGAAGGAGCTCCATCTGCACACCCGGCGCTGGATAAACACCTCCGACACACACACACACACACACACACACACACACACACACACACACACACACACACACACAGTTTGGTGATGAATGGTTGTGTGATTGAAATGAGAGTTTGTTGGAGACACCTGTTTTCCAGTCGCCGGTCAAACCCAGGACAACAAGAAGAGGAGAAGAAGGAGCATCCACGAATGCTAATGGAGTGTGTGTGTGTGTGTGTGTGTGTGTGTCTTGGCTCATTGAACGCGTCTCATTTACTGTCTGCAGCATGGAAAGCAGGTGGAGTAGCAGTTAGCTGAGGAGCCCGAGGCGGCGTTTCCAGGAACCTGCTCCCACGTGGAATGGAGTTCTATCAGTGAAAATACACTGAAGTTCTCTGTTCTCCAGGTTCTCCAGCCTGGGTTCTCCATGTTCTCCAGCCTGGGTTCTCCATGTTCTCCAGCCTGGGTTCTCCAGGTTCTCCAGCCTGGGTTCTCCTCCTGCTGGCAGGTTCACTGGAGACTCTCCATTGTCCACAGGTGTGACTGAGAGGGCGAATGATTGGCTGTGGATGTGTGATTGACAGCTGACTGGTCCAGGTTAAGCTCCGCCCCCTCACCTACTTGATTGACAGCTGTCAGTGGGTGGGGGGGCAGGTAAAGGTCGAGGGTCGCCTGACTCGACGGAAAACTCTCCGACCCACTTTTCTTCTTTCCGGCTTTGCGACAAAATTGTCTGTGGGATGAGGAGGTGTGTGTGTGTGTGTGTGTGTGTGTGTGTGTGTGTGTGTGTGTGTGTTGTTTTGCAGGGATCTGTTTACCTCAGGGCAGATGCTAAACTACAAAGGAGCAGCAGGTTGCATGAGGCGGGTAATAACTTGATCAGCCTGGAGCTTCTGAGCAGCTGCTCTACATGAAGACACCTCACCTCCTTCCATACTCCTCCATACTCCTTAATACTCCTCCATACTCCTTAATACTCCTCCATACTCCTTAATACTCCTTAATACTCCTCAATACTCCTTAATACTCCTTAATACTCCTTAATACTCCCGCCATACTCCTCCATACTCCTCCATACTCCTCCATACTCCCACAATACTCCTCCTATACTCCTCCATATCCCCCCTGTACTCCCCCAACACCCCCATACCCCTACCACAATCCCCCCATATTCCTCCCCATATGCCCCCGTTCCCCCCCTATACTCCCCGATACTCCCCCCCCCATACTCCATTCTCTCCCCTTCTGCCCCCTCAGCACTTAAGTAGTACTGTAGGAGTACTGTGGTAGTTCTGTAGTGGTACTGTAGAAGTGCTGTAGTAGTGCTGTGGTAGCATTGTAGTAGTACTGTAGGAGTACCGTGGTAGCATTGTAGTAGTACTATAGGAGTACTGTGGTAGCATTGTAGTAGTACTGTAGGAGCACTGTGGTAGTTCTGTATTGGTACTGTAGAAGTGCTGTAGTAGTGCTGTGGTAGCATTGTAGTAGTACTGTAGGAGTACCGTGGTAGCATTGTAGTAGTACTATAGGAGTACTGTGGTAGTGCTGTAGTAGTACTGTAGTAGCATTGTAGTAGTTCTGTAGGAGTACCTTGGTAGCATTGTAGTCGTACTATAGGAGTACTGTGGTAGTGCTGTAGTAGTACTGTAGTAGCATTGTAGTAGTACTATAGGAGTACTGTGGTAGTGCTGTAGTAGCACTGTAGTAGCATTGTAGTAGTACTGTAGGAGTACCTTGGTAGCATTGTAGTAGTACTATAGGAGTACTGTGGTACTGCTGTAGTAGGACTGTGGTAGCATTGTAGTAGTACTGTAGTAGCACTGTGGTAGCATTGTAGTAGTACTGTAGGAGTACCTTGGTAGCATTGTAGTAGTACTATAGGAGTACTGTGGTAGTGCTGTAGTAGTACTGTAGTAGCATTGTAATAGTACTTTAGTAGTACTGTGGTACGACATTTACCCTCTCATTCACATCTATGGCGTACAGAGTCAGAGTCTTCAATGAACCTGCTGACTGGTTTTGACTGTGAGGGGGAGGATGCAGAACCTGCAGAGAACCCAGGCAGGAGAACATGGACAGAACATGGAGACCCCTCCTGAGGAGAACCCTATGGTGTAGCAACATTACATTCCAGACCCTTCTGACAATTATGAGAAAGTACTAAGTACTCTCTTTTAGGGCCTGTGGGTGCAGGACAGCGAACAGTGACAGATCCCTTTCAGGAGAACATGGAGAACCGGGGGAACCCTCTGCTGCGAGTGCTGACCTCCAAGCAGCCATGTTGCTGCTTGATTTAGTCTTGTTACTTTTGCACTGTGACCAAATTTTGGCCTCTCTTAGATGTTTGGCACTGTTGGGAACAAGGAAAGAAAGTGTCATTTTAGCTCAGGAGGTGCTGGACTGAAGGCAGGAACCTTCTGGATCCTCCCTTCTGCAACATGGCTGAAACTACGTCCACCGGCGTCTGGAAGGTGTTTCTCCTCCAACTCACGTATCTCCATTGGATGGTGGAGCACTGGGAGAAAATCACTGGAGGTGGGTTTGGTGGTGGTGAGAAGAAGAAGAAGAAGAAGAAGAAGAAGAGACGAGTAACTCTTGAAAAGTATCCAGCGGTTCCCCTGTTGCAGAGACGATGTATCCAGAGTGAGTAGGGTGGTTGCTGGGTGTTCAATCAATAATCCAATTGGCAGCAGTCACGGCGCAAAAAGGTGTCCTCCAGCTGAGGTGATTGAATCTGACATGTTTTATTAGCGTTGCCCTTCGAGCTAGCTGACCTTTAACCCCCCTCATGTCTACCCGATTCCCTGTCCACTCCACACCCCTGGAGCTTACACCACCTGCACCTGCTGGTTTGACCAAATAACCGATCAGGATGATGTGAGAAGATCTGAAGGAGGATATGTGACCTTCACTCAGGCGTGATCACGCCGATGTGTGATCCAAACCCTCCATTTACCTTCTGATCAGAGGAGCAGCTTCTCCTGCTGGCAGGTCCATACCCGTCCAGATGCTACCGTGAATGCAATCGGGTCCTCTTTGTCCTCCTCCAGGTGGCCTGGTGGGCGGGGCTTGTGCAGCAGAGCAGAAGGACGCCGCCGCTCGTGCTAAACTTTGGGTCGTGAGGACTTGTAAACAAGTTTCCCCCAAAAGGGGGCGGGGCTTGGCCTTGTTATTTACTCGAGCCGGATCGCTAACGCTGGTCACGGGGCGTAGGGGGCGGAGCCAATCACAGCTTCCAGTGGGGCGAGGGGGCGGGGTTTAACCTGGAATGTTCAACTGCCAATCAAAGGGACCACATACGTAAGCATACAACTTCTGACCCTCTCATCCACATGTCATATGGAGACATACAACTTAGAACCTTCAATGATCCTGCTGACCAGAGAGCATCCACGGAGAACATGGTGAGAACCTACAGGTAGAACCAAGTCAACCTTATTGTACCTTGCATGTGAGGAGAGTGCAGTGGGCATCTCCTTCCATAACCTTGAGGAAAGTGGAGAACGTGGATGCTCCAGAGCAAGAACCCAGTCACGGTCAGTCGTCCACAGGGGGTTGAAGATAGAGGCATCTGTCGAGTGGCCTGTGAGGTGGATGGAGGTGAAGGTGAAGGTAGAGGTGGAGGGACATGAGGTGGAACCAGTAGTGACAGATCTGAGGAAGGAAGGATCCTAACAAAGGTCAACTGCAAGACCTCCTCCGCCTGGATGCCGTGGCTCCGCCCCCAGAGCCGACCTATCACCAGGCAGATTCTCAGCCGCCATCTGCGACCTCAACCCAAACATCTGCAAGATGGTTCCTGGAGGAGCAGCCCAGCAGCTTCTACTCCCTTCATTTGGCCTGTAGACCACAGGTTCTTCACAGATGGTTATTCACCGACGCCCCCAAACCGACAGAACGTTTACTCGAGCGCTCGCGATACTCGATTACTCCGGGCAGATGCTAATCAGTAAAGTTCCTGGTGGCGCTGCTTCTGCGTGGTTTCTCATCGTTGCAACGTTGACAACGTGGAGCCTCCAAGGCGGCGCTGTGGTTGGAGCTACCGCCACGTCGCAAGAAGCTCGGTCCAAAAGGGTGTCTCTGGTGGAGTCCCACCTCACAAGAAGGCCTCTCCATGTTCTCCTGCTCCATCTCCAGCCTGTCAATCAAAGAACTGTCCGAGTGATTGACAGCTGATGGGTTAAACCCCGCCTCTTGCCCAAAACCAGAGTGGGAAGTCCAACGAGTCAGCCAATCGGAGCGAAGGTAAGGGTACAACAGAGGACAGTGAACGCACCAGTGGACCCGGTGGACTGAATCCAAGGAGGGGGCGGGACTATACATCTACTGCGGAGGCGACTGGGCCAATCAGAGTCCTCCAAGAACCCGAACAGGAGACCCAAGAAGTACTTAAGGGCCTCCTGATCACCTGATCGTTAGCATCGACCGAGACCGGTAATTGGTAATTGGGCAGCAGCTGGCTCGGCGGCGGCGGCCCGCTGATTGGGTCGGCCCCTCCGGTTGTTTGCCAACGTCGCCAGATGGCCGTCCGGAGTCGAGGGCCCGGCTCCGGGTAAGAAGGGGAAGCTGGAGGAACATTACGGCGAGCGATGAAATCAATGGAGGACTCTGGGTCGGTACTGACCAGCTGGGCCCGGATCGCCGCCCACGCCCCCCCCCCGACATTTTCACCCGACGCCGGTTCTCAGAAATCAATCCCGGCCTCATTACCAAAGCCGCCAGACAGAAAATTGCCCCGATCCCTGCGAAGGCATCCGCGGTGAATGCAGCCATTGTGACCTGATCAGATCCTGAGATTCTCAGTCGGGATTACTTTGGCCTCGGCCGCCGGCTGCAGGGGGAGGCGGCGGGCTAACGTCACTTTAATGGATACTTTCAATTTCTACCTGAATCCATTTCTTCTCCGAGCCGAGGGCCTCGGCGGGGCTTTTCATGAGGACGAGCTAATTCAAAGTTTTTGGGGGTTGGACGGGAATAAAACTGTTAGGATTTAAATAACGTTGAATTATTCAAAATACACGGCGCCATGTGAACGGAGAATTGTTCTTCCTGGTTCTTCTCCCCCTTTGCTTCTTTTGCTGGTCGCACTCGAGCATACCGCGCAAACGCTAGCCTGGACGTCCGTGAGCTAATGGACAACGTGCCAGGCAAGAAGGGGGCAGGACTTGTAGCTCCGTAAACAAGGGTCTGGTTGGACACTTCCCTCGTATCCACGGAGATCTAAGCTCCCTTTCCTTGTTGACAAAATCCGGACAAATAAAAGCAACCGTGGAGGTTTTACTTCCCCTTCCTGCACCTCCAACGGCACCGAGATGCCTTCAACTGTCCGTCAAAGCGCGGGTCTTCCACTCCATTTCCTAGCGCGGATGTGGATAATTACCGCCATTATGCATTATTCACAGCCGCGGCTAATTACGCAGAAAAGGTACGGCCCTTAAATGTATTAATAGACCTGTGCTAATGTAAAAAAGTGTGTGTGTGTGTGTGTGTGTGTGTGTGTGTGTGTGTGTGTGATCACCAGATGAATCAGCACTATGGATTACGTCCACAAGACAAAATCCATAAACCATTAGCAGCTTCCTCCACGGAGCCCACCGTGTTCTTCCTGCCCAGAGTTCTTCACTGTTAGCATGATGCTAACTTAGCAGATCTGGTCCGGTGGCTTTGTGATGGAGGGGATCCTAAACCTTGAGATGAACTGGGGTCATCCAGATGGAGCTCAGAGAAGAGGAGCCAGATGAGGAGGCATCTGGTCAGGAAGGGGAGAAGGAAGCAGAAGAAGCTCAGGAAGAAGCTCCATGGTAACCACCACCTTCCACGTTCTCCTGCCTGCTCTTCGCTTTGCACCCGCCATTTCACAGCGGAGCTTCTGAACCAGGGGAACATCTCCTTCTCCAGCCGCCATCAAACCCCTCGAGCCGGAGCCGGCGGACCGAGAAGGTCTCCATCAGTCAGAAGACGGAGGAGTTCCATGAGGAAGCCGTCCATCGGAGCTTCTGAGAACCATGGCGGCGCTGGAGGTGAGGAGACAAAGACCTCGCAGAGCACGGCACTTTGATTGGAAGCTGTCAGATGCCCTGTTGTCCAGCTCACACACACACACACACACACACACACACACACACACATGTTGCTTCAGGCTAAGCTGAAAGTGTGTGTGTGTGTGTTGGAGGATCACAGTGCATTAGCTCATCATCCAGGCGATGGGAAAGGAGAAGTTCTGTCGACCACCTGGAGTGACCTTGGTTGTCCTTGGTTGTTCCTGCAGGTGGAGAAGATGGAGAACGTGAGGAGAACCTCCAGAACACACCTGTGAGGAGCGGACCGGTTCGACCAATCAGAGGAGGGCTTATTGCAATCCAGAACAGAGAAGAACCCAGCAAGTAACTCCTCTGACTAAACAACGAGACGAACCTGAAGCATACCTTGTCTAGAAGTTAATCATTGCGAGTAGAAGTTAATTTACTTTAGTTAACAGCTTGAAACTAGCTTGTTGCTGTTGTTGTTGTGGTTCTAGTCCTTGTTGTGATTGGTTTGGGTTCCTGATTGGCCATCAACTTGGACGATATCTAACCAAACCCACTGAGTCATGTTGCTCAGAGAAGAATCCAGGAGACCAGAAGTGACCAGTGGTGACTTCTGACTGCTGCTACTTTGGATCTTCGGTTATTGAATTGCAATTTTTGTAATGGCTTGTTGTCACCGAAGCGAGAAGTCCATCAGGGAGAAGCTCGATCCTTCATCTTCCTCCTCCTCCCTCGTTCCTCCAATCAGTGTTTGCCTCCGAACACCTTGAGAAGGTGTAGAAGGTGGAGGTGGTCTTCTCCATCTTCATGTATCTGCTCCACCTCTTCATATGCAAACAGCCTGGAACCACATCAATGTTTGATCCAGAGCGCATGAAAAATACATCACAGGGCCGTACTGTAAATTAATGAGCAGTGTGTGTGTGTGTGTGTGTGTGTGTGTGTGTGTGACCCTGTGATGAGGTCATCACCAGTGTGGTGGAACCCCAGAACCCTGTGGAGAACCCCCCGTTTTGTTCACCCTAAAGCAGATGTTTGTGCAGGACGGGTCCATCTAATACTTGGAGTCTGTTTGTTCCTCACACACACACACACACACACACACACACACACACACACACACACACACACACACACACAGGTCGATGAGGACACCATGGCTCGCCGGCGCCGGAGCTTGTTAGCTCGTTGTGGAGACACTTCCTGCAGGAGATCATCTCATCTCCTCCACGCTCAGAAGCAGGTGGAGATAAAGAGGATCAATGAGGAAGAGAAAGGAGGAGAAGAAGAAGAAGAACAGGAGGAGGTGGAGACATGATGGTCTGCAGGTCCTCTTAAGTGATCAGGTTTGGTTGCTACGGAAACCAACGGAACTCTCTGGTAACATTTGTCTGAAACCATCACATCTTCATCTGGAGCTCAGACACAAGATTTCATTCATTCAGACGTCACCTTCTCCTCCACCAACGGACAGCTTGGAGGATCCAGGCTGGAGAACATGGAGAACCCTTGGAGAACATGGAGAACCCTTGGAAAACATGGAGAACCCTAGTAGAACATGGAGAGAATCCTTGGAGAACATGGAGAACCCTTGGAAAACATGGAGAACCCTAGTGGAACATGGAGAGAACCAATGGAGAACATGGAGAACCCTAGTAGAACATGGAAAGAATCCTTGGGGTACATGGAGAACCCTAGTAGAACATGGGGCACCCTTGGAGAACATGGAGAACCTTTGAAGGACATGGTGAACCCTAGTAGAAAACGGAGAGAATCCGTGGAGAACATGGAGAACCCTAGTAGAACATAGAGAGAATCCTTTGGGGACATGGAGAACCCTTGGAGAACATGGAGAGAACCCTAGTAGAACATGGAGAACCCTTGGAGAACATGGAGAACCTTTGAAGGACATGGTGAACCCTAGTAGAAAACGAAGCGAATTCTTGGGGGACATGGAGAACCCTTGAAGAACAAGGAGAAAATCCTTGGAGGACATGGAGAACCCTAGTAGAACATGGAGAGAACCCTTGGAGAATATGGAGAACCCTTGGAGAACATGGAGAACCCTTGAAGAATGTGGAGAACCCTTGGACAATATGGTGAACCCTAGTAGAACATGGAGAAAATCCTTAAAGGACACGAAGAACCCTTGAAGAACATGGGGAACCCTTGAAGAACATGGAGTGAGTCCTTGTAGGACCTGGAGAACTCTTGGAGAACCCAGTGTTTTGATCATAATGGAGGACCTTCTTGTTTTGAAGCTCCTGAACCTCAAACAGAAACAAATCCTTTGATCCTCAGAAACAACAGGACCTCGGAACTTCAAAGTCTCCCTTGATTGGATGCCCGTTCGGCCAATCAGCTGTCCAGAACCTGGAGATCAAACGCTCTGACCCCGCCCCCTTCTCTGATTGGTTCCCACATCATCCGAGAAGAAGCCAGCCCTCTGACGGAGGTTCTTCGGCCCTTTGGTAAGAAGCTGAAACCGACCAATCAGAGGAGGCGGAAGACCCGCGATGACATTAGCATACCAACATGCTAACGTGAAAGCAGGACTGAACTATTCACATCTGAAGGTTCTAATCAAGAAGATCAATTGATCCGGATTACGGCTAGCTGGATTAGCCGCTAATCTGTCATCTCCCTCTTGACGGAGGGTTTCCGTGGCAACTGGCGCCAGTCAGGAAAACTGATTATTAATCCGTCACGAATGAATAGAAGTGAGCCGGACCGGCCCGGCAGAGGCTCCGCCCCCTCCTCCACCAGAGGCTCCGCCCCCTCCTCCGCCAGAGGCTCCGCCCCCTCCTCCGCCAGAGGCTCCGCCCCCTCCTCCGCCGGCGCCAAGGTCACCTGATAATCCGGAGAAGATGTTGGCGGCGGCGAGCGGCTTCGTCGCATGCAAATCGAAAGCGGCGCTCGACACCTGTCTCTGAAAGATGGCCGCTGACAGATAATTATCTCACCTGTCACACACACACACACACACACACACACACACACACACACACACACACACTCCCCCTCTGAGGCTCCTCAGCCAATCAGATTAGACTGTTTTGTCAATGATTATTGTTGCCATAGCGATGAATTCATCGCCGGTTAGTCAATCGTGTTTTTTGCTCAAACATAAACAAACATCTTGGAGGAAAAAGAAGGTCGATGAAGATGTTTGACCTTCTGAAGACCATGGTGCCGGTCCTCCTCACAGGTGGGGGAGGCGTCCAATCACAGGGGTTTCTGGGGCAGGAGGCGGGGCTTAAACTGGGTGAGCTGTCAATCATCCAACCGTTCTCAAGTTAGTCATCAATTATTGTTTTTGCATCGTGGAGATGAAGACGGAGAACCTGGAGACACCAGGTAGAAGAACATGGAAGACTCCAGAACATCATCATAACCAGAGACCTTCTGCTGTGAGGTGACCTTTGACCTGGGCTGCAGACCACACACAGACGGAGGACTCCGAGTCTTCTGGTCCAAATATAGAAACTTCTTTATTTTACAATTTCAGCAAAAATATCATACAATTCCAGTTTCAAGTGTTCAGTTTGTTAAATATCGAAATCCTCCTCCGTCGCCTCCCGTCAGTAGAAAAATACCCCACTCTTCCTCTGTTTGTTGCCGCGGGATACAAAAAAAAAAGAACCGTAAGCCCCGTCCCCTCCCTCCATCCAACCCGACGTAGACGCCGTTGCGCGACGAGGCCGGCGTCGTGGAAACACCCGGAGGAACCGCCTTTGACGAAGGGAACGGAGTACTTCTGTACACCTCCCACTGCGGTGCTTCTGGAGAGAACTTTCCGGAGAAGGAGGAGTGAAGAGGAGGAGGAGGAAGGGGGGAAGGTGGTCGCTAGAAAACACGGGATAAGGCAAATGTGACCCGGCGAGAAGGAAAAATAGAGTGGAAGAAGGTTTTATTGACAAGAGGAGCGCTTCCCTGCCCCGACACCTAGCCCGCCGGCGGGTACTCCAGCGTTTCCACGACGACATCCCCGTTCCCTTCTTGAAATAGTGCGGACTGCGACCTCCGTGAGCGGCGGAGACGGTGTAGCTCGGCGCAAGGGCACCGGAAGGTGGCGCAGTTGTTGTTTCAAGTAGGGCTACAAGTCAGCGCCATCCTTCTTTAGTCCCCTTGTGGTGACCGGCTGCGACACCTAGCCCGCCGGCGGGTACTCCAGCGTTTCCACGACGACGTCCCCGTTCCCTTCTTGAAATAGTACTGACTGCGACCTCCGTGAGCGGCGGAGACGGTGTAGCTCGGCGCAAGGGCACCGGAAGGTGGCGCAGTTGTTGTTTCAAGTAGGGCTACAAGTCGGCGCCATCCTTCTTTAGTTCCCTTGTGGTGACCGGCTGCGACCTCTGTGTTCTACAGTGTGGTGTTATCCTCGTCTCCATGGAGACAGTGGCATCTTTCCGCTCTGCGACCGTCGTTGCGTTTGGGTGCCGCTAATACGACAGGCTAACAAAACATTAGCGTGTAAACGGAGCCGGCGTTTTGTGTCCCTAACACATGTCGCTAGGGAAGTAAGGGAAGTCGAGTTCCACCAAGACAACAGTATCTGGGGGCAACGCCTCCTCTGCATATCATTTCCACACTCTAATAAAAGGCGTGACTTTGGTTTCCACTGGACAAACGTGAAAATGGCCGACGGCGGAAACGAGGACTAGAACCGGTGCTTCTGTTTCCCCCTACTGGTGGATTCTGGAGCCCACAAACTGAAGAACAAAACGAAATGCTGACACGTCGATCTAAAGAAGTTCACTTAAGATAACAAAAATCTTTCACGGAGAAGAAATATGATTTGCTGGAATGCAGGTTTGAAAAAAAAAAATTAATGCGGCGCTTTTCCACGACTCCACCGGACCGGGTTCTTCGCGGGGCGTCCAGCAGGGAACATACCCGGGTCTCGCTACTTTCCTGCTCCAAGGAGGCTCCGAGCGAGCCGAGCCGATGCTAAACATTTAAGAACCCGACCAATGCTATAGCGCTACATGTTAGCATGGCTGCTAGCATGTAGCCTTGTGCGACAAGAAGCCGCAGACGGAGCAGCAGGTCAACCTCTGCCTCCACCTCCTGTCGGTGAGCTTAGCATCACGGAGTGCTAAGATGGCCCCGCCCACTTAGAGGTGGCGCTAAAGGAACCAAACCCGGTCCAGCAGAGTTGGAAGTGTCGTGGAGAAGCGCCCAAAGACAACACGTTGGGTACAAGTAGCTTCTGGGACGAGAAGAGCTCAAAGATCGGGGTTCTGCGCTGTCCATCGGAAATGTCCGACATGTCGGACGACATCAGTTCGGACGAGTCCCCTTGCTGAAGCTACCAAAGAACTAACGGAGCTTTCTGGAACAGGAGTGGAACATCTTGACAAGGAACGCCGGGCGACACCATCAGAAAGGGAACCACAGAAGCAGAACCAATAGGAGAACGTCTAACTTGGAAGAAATCGTAAATAAAACGGAGCTTTGAGGAAATGAAACGGACCGGACGAGAAGCAAACCCTCGCTCTAAACAGGACGGGGGGGAAGAGGGGACTGAAATCACCATGACATCACTTCCTGTTTCAGACACAAACGCGGGTCTTCTTGAGTCCAGGAAGTAGTCGGGTCTCACTTGCTGAACCAATCGCCCAACTCCAACCCTGCCGCCCTCGCTACTCTGGAAACACACACACACACACACACACTCACACACACACACACACACACACACACACACACACTTCCAACAAGGCACTGAGATTTCATTCAAGTTTCTCATCACACAAGTGCTTAATGCTTTTAAAGTCCCCGCATTTGTCTGGCAGCTACCTTGACACCCGCCCCGCCTCTTCTCGCCTAAAGTGACGCGTCGGCTCGGCGGCCGGCCAATCGCGCGGCCCCTCACGTAGCGGGTCAAGCGGCGGCGGCGTTCGTAACGGAGAACGGCTTCAGCCGGCGTTCTTGGCCCGGGTGTCATGGCGACTTCGGCTTCTCCTTGGAGAAGGGGTTGCAGAGGGCGGGCGAAGGTGCAGTCATGCAGGCGTGGGAGAAGGGGTGAAGCTAGCGAGGGGGAATCAAGAGGAATGTTGTCAAAATATCGGGACACGAGACAGAAAACGCCTCCCTGTGGAATCACGCCTTCTACTTTCACCGACTCGACACCCCCAACGACCAGCAGTCCGTGTGTGTGTGTGTGTGTGTGTGTGTGTGTGTGTGTGTGTGTGTGTGTGTTGGGATGGCGGTCAGTTGCCCCCCTGGTTGAAGTGCTCCAGCACGGTGGCGTTGGTTCGCTCAAACAGCCACTGCTGGCTGGGGGAGGACGGGTCGCAGGTGTTCATGAAGAGGCGGCGCTCGGCGGCGCTGCCGTCCACGCAGCTGTTGCTGACGGGGTGGTAAAGACTCTTATCCTGCAAAAGACGAGGCTTTTTAGTCGTATGACGAAAAAAGACGCTCGCGTCAACTCGTATCCGCATCTGAAACAGCTGTTGGCTTCTTGTCGCGGCAACAGGACTTGAATTTCGAAGACGGCAGTGTCCAACAGAGAAGACGGACGGTTCCAGAGAGGAGTCGAGGAAGCCTCCGATAAGACCTTTCTCCAACATGGACCAGGACCTTCTGCGCCGTCCAAACAACCAGGAAAGATTCAACACCAGAACTTCCACCTGAGCCTCAGTCCATGTGGTACGACAGGTTTCACGAATTTAGCTTTACCTTTTTCCTGTTCCAAACTAGTCAATCCCCAAAAGTTGCTCTTTTGCCCCCAACGAACTGCACCTCCATTAGCATAAAAACCAGCCGCCTTGGAACCTACTTTCCGCCCATCAATTCATCCATTTCCATAACAAGCCACCATAACCTGAACCCTCCCACAACCCTGGCGGTTATATTTGGAAACTCCCCACAGATCATTAGAAGTGAAGAAGCCTCAGAAACATCTTCAAGTGAAGAAAGTCAAGTCCAGTTGCCATGACAAGAAGATTTGGACAAGAATTCACCACGACTTGTATGGCTGAGAACCTCCGCAGAAAGCGCTATTAGCTTGTACAGGCTGGTTGCTTCCCGAAAGAGGGGGCGGGGGGTTTGCCGACAGAGGAGGACAGCTCGTTGGACTAAAGCTAATCCCAAACAACAACTGTGCGGTAATACATTTTATGCTAAACACCCCCCCCTCCCACAGGCGGAGGCGGCGTGTTGTTCGACCATTAATCCGTCGCACGCCGTCTCCCCGGGTGTTCACTCCGTCACCTGCTTCCCGGAGAGCTCGTTACCGGGGCTCCCTGGGAGACAGCCTTCGGGGCAAACTGCGCCCGCAGCCCATTACGGCTGCTCCCGGGGGCTGATGGATGCTAACCGCTACAAAAAAACCTTGTTTTTTTCGGAGGGGGGAATTGTACTCAGCCCCCCTGCCCCCTCCCTCGGTGATATTAAGAACTGCCGCGGAGGCCGAGCGGAACGACAGAAGAACTGAATAAACAAGGTGGCTATAATTAGGAAGCTGGAGTTGGGATTGGAAGGAGTGTGAAGAGGAAGGGAGTGTTTATATGTGTGTGTGTGTGGAGGCTACCTTCCTGTAGCGCCACAGCTGGTTGCCCTTCATGCCGTGGCAGTCGTACAGGGTGACGGGGCTGTTGTGGGACACGGCGTCGAAGCAGACCTTCTTGGTGTGCATGGGGTCGCCCACACGGATGTCCTCCCGCCAGCCGAAGGTGAACACCTGGGGCGGGGGGGATAAAGGAGACGGTTCAAGAGGAGTGGCCTCCAATGAGGACGAGGGGCTTCAAGTAGCCTAATGTACTCTGCTTTGTGTTCCTGCTCCCTTCTGACTCCTGGGACGATGTTACTGATAAATGATGTGGGGGTGGTGGTGAGATGGTGGGAGTAGCAGATCAGACAAACAAGACCTTTGCTAGATAAAGAATCAGCCCCCTGCAGGAGAGCATACCGTAACATTGCTTGAAAGTGTTTGCGTTGCTTTTCAAAGGTACGACACCTTTTGGAGGGACACCAAGGATCCATCTAACCCTCTCCTCTAACTTCCTGTCCTTAACCTTAACCTCCTCTCTGGTCTTCCTCAAGACCTCCTCCAACCTCAGCATCCTTCTACCCATATCTCCACCATCCTTCCTCTGTCCATGTCCAAACTGTTTCTGTCTGACTTGATCTCCAGCACATCTACCACCTCTCCATCCTCCTCAGTCCCAAAGAGAACCTCCGCATCTTCATCTTCGCCTCCTGCCTTCTGCTCAGTGTTTCCAAACTAAACACCACGGGTGCTCTTCACCTCCATTCCAACCATGCCCTTGTTTGTCCACCTCCTCTCTGTTGCTCATGACTGTTGACCCCTGACACTCCAAATCCACCACCTTCTTCTCCACTTCCTGAAGCCTCACCCTTCCACTTGGGCTCCTCTCATTCACATACATGTATTCTGTCTTCATTCCTGTCCTATCCAGACCACACCTCAACCTCTCCAGAAGCTTCCTGCTCTTACTGTACATCACAACGTCATCTACAAACATCATATTCCACGGAGGTTCCTGTCCACGTGCAATCAAGAAGGGGCTTAGAGTTGATCCCTGATGCACTCCCACGTCCATGAACACTTGGATCACCTGTCCATGGCTCCAGGTGACCTCCCCGCGGCCCTTGGTGCAGGTCTCCAGGCGGATGGGGCTCCCGGACACAAAGTGCTTGCTCTCCATGCACATCCCGCTGCCGGCGTTCCGGATCTGCAAGGCGGAGAGACGAGAGGTCACGGGTGGGAGGACGGAGGTCGGGGTTCGACCTTCATCCGCTGGCTTTGTAACCACACTTGTATGCTCGACCAAAAAAGCCCAGAAGGAGAGGAAGGGTCAAGAGCTTCGGACAACGACAGGGATGGACGGTGGAAGCAGATGCCCTGAGAGGCCAGTGAGAGCATCACGGAAACCAGGTGGACCAGAACGCCACTTCCCGTATCTCCGAGATACAAACACCTGCTTGTCCAGGTTGTAGGAGAAAAAGAAATTGTGAATTAAAAAAAAAAAAAAAAAAAATTGAAATGTTAAAAAATTGGAAGAAATTATTTTTTTAAATGTATCAATAAATATAGAGATGATGATAAATTAATAAAGTGAATGAAAAAAATCAAGTCATGAATTAAAAAAAAAAAAAGAAATGTTAAAAAATTAGAAGAAATTATTTTTTATTTTTTTAAATGTATCAATAAAGAGATGATGATAAATTAAGAAAGTAAATGAAAAAAAAAATCAAGTCATGAATTAAAAAAAAAAAATGTTAAAAAAATTAGAAGAAATGATTTCTTATTTTTTTAAATACATCAATAAAGAGATGATGATAAATTAAGAAAGTAAATGAAAAAAAAAATCAAGTCATGAATTAAAAAAAAAATAGAAATGTTAAAAAAATTAGAAGAGAAGATAAGAAAGTAAATGAATACATGTATGCATGAAAAATATAATTACAGAAAAAAAAATCAAGAATATAGAAAATGTGTGAATTTAAAAGCTGAATGAAAATACTTCAAAACTAATAATATGAATAAAAAAACCAGGCCTATCCGTCGGTGCGAGGGCGTACCTCCCCCCAGGCGGCAGCAGGAGGCTCCACCGGCGGGTAGTGCTTGGGCAGATCCCAGGCCACCTCCGCCATGAACCACTTGAAGTTCTTGCAGTTGAGGCGGCTCCTCAGCTCCTTCTGCGCCGTCATGTCGCCCGCCGACAGGTGGCGGTACTCGGGCCGGCGCTGGTAGACGTACTCGGCGTACTCGTCCATCCACACCTCCGCCACGCGCTTCAGGTTCTGGAAACAAAGGTGGCGGAAATGCAACTTGTGTAATAACTATGTAATAACATGATAATAACATGTAATAATGGGAAAACAGGTAATAATGTAGTAACCGGTAACAATATTACAAGGTAATAACAGAACCTGAAATTATCAATATATAAGACTTGACAAAGCTACGAGATACACTTGTGTGTGTGTGTGTGTGTGTGTGTGTGTGTGTGTGTGTGTGAGATCCAAACACGCACTCGCCTTGGTGTTTGCAGGGTGTGTGTACCTGCTGCCTTATTTTATTTTATTTTTTATTGAAAAGTGATGTTTCTTTACAGTCGTCTCTCGGGCAAACACACACACACACACACACAAACACACACACAGGGTCCAGTTATGCTTTTGTTTGAACTGGGATTTGTTGAATGACTTGACTGGAGTGTGTACCTCTGCTCCATATTATTATTTATTTATCTATTACATATTTATTAATTACTTATTATTATTTATCATGTTATTTTCTTTTAATTCCTCTTCCTTCAGCCGCAGGGAATCTTAAAATCTTTGTACTTACGACCTTAAAACACTTTATAGCCTTGACTTTGACACTTTATAGTTTTATTTTATTCGTATTTCTTATTCTCCCCCTTTTTTTTAAATTTTTTTTTTTACTGTTTATACAATTTCCTACTATTATTTATTATTGTTATGTTTTACTTGAAACTCTGGCACAACAATTTCCTTCTGGATAAATAAAGTTGTTCTTATTCTTATTTTACATTTAATATATAATATACATATATATATATATATAAATATACCTAAAAAATCCAAAGGCACAAAACATCTTTTTTTTTTTTCTTGACCAATGGCTGAGTGATCCAGCACCTGATCCAGGTTCAGGGCTCCAAACCACCATCTTAGGAGAGCTAACTTGTGTATTATTACATTGCTATTACACTGTTATTACATTGCTATTACATTGCCATTACACTGTTATTACATTGCTATTACACTGTTATTACATTGCTAATTCACTTATTACACTGCTAATACACTATTAATTTGTGACACATATGAAAGGATGACGGTGAAAATGTTGTTTCTCTTCTACTGTGTCAAAATAAAGTAAACAAACATAAACAACCCCGCCGCGGTCGTGATCCCCCGCTATTTTCCGAGGTGATCAAACTTTCCCGATCCGTCTCCATTTAGACGAGAAGATCCCGGCCGTCCGCATCTTTGCTGATATTTGATTTTTAATGCTAACCCGACGTGGCGCCGTGGCCACGGGGCGCAAATCCAGCGTCACGGCGTCGGTGATGAAGGAGCTCCTTGTCGCCGTGGTGACGACAGGAACTAAATTAAACTTTCTCCGATTCGCTGCAAATCAAACGGACGTATTTCCAGTGGGAAGCATCCGCTTCCTCCTCCTCACCCGTCACTGTTTTTGCCTCGTCACTCTTAACATTATCCCACACACACACACACACACACACACACACACATCTGCAACCTTGAGGTGTCATCTGTATTCTCCAGCAGCAACCCTGCTGCCCACCGGTTATCAGTATTCACATTCACCACAGCCTCACCATGTGTGTGTGTGTGTGTGTGTGTGTGTGTGTGTGTGTGTGTGTGTGTGTGTGTGGATAATGTTAAGAGTGACGAGGCAAAAACAGTAGACGCCACGTGGCCTCCCGGCAACTTCCGAAACGAGAGATGTTCTCTGTTACGGGTGTGTGGAGGCTGGAGAACCCAGCGTGGAACCCTGAGGGACTAACTGAGCGTGCTCCGTGGGCTCATCAGCTTCAGCATGCAATAACAAACAATAACAAAAACAACTAGCAAGCTAAAGTTGCTAAATGTGCTAAAGATGTTGCGAATGCTACAGGTGGCTAAAGAGACAAAACGTGTTAGGGATGCTTAAGATGCGAAAGATGCTAAAGAAGGTAAACATGGTAGAAATACTGATAGTAAACATGTTAGAGATGGTAAATGTGCAAACATGCTAAAGATGCTAGAGATGCTATAGATGTTAAACTTGCTAGAGATACTGAAGGTAAACATGTTTGAGATGGACAACATGCTAGAGATGCTAAATATGCTAAAAATTCTAGAGATGGTAAAGATAGTAAACATGCTACAGAGGGTGAACATGCTAGAGATGCTAAAGATAGTAAAGATAGTAAACATGCTTGAGATGCTAAAGAGGCTAGAGATGCTAAACATGCTAGGGATGCTAAAGATGGCAAACATGCTAGAGATGCTAAAGATAGCAAACATGCTAGAGATGCTAAACATGCTAGAGATGCTAAAGATGGTAAACACGCTAGAGATACTGATAGTAAACATGTTAGAGATGGTAAACATGCTTGAAATGCTAAAGATAGTAAAGATAGTAAACATGCTTGAGATGCTAAACATGCTAGAGATGCTAAAGATGGTAAACATGCTAGAGATGCTAAACATGCTAGAGATACTAAAGATGGTAAACACGCTAGAGATACTGAAGGTAAACATGTTAGAGATGGTAAACATGCTTGAGATGCTAAAGATAGTAAAGATAGTAAACATGCTTGAGATGCTAAAGACGCTAGAGATGCTAAAGATGGTAAACACACTAGAGATACTGATAGTAAACATGTTAGAGACGCTAAACATGCTTGAGATGCTAGAGATGGCAAACATGCTAGCAATGCTAACCATGCTAAAGATGGTAAACATGCTAGAGATGCTAAACCTGCTAGCGATGCTAAAGAGCGCTCCCAGACTCACCCTGGCCAGGCTGACGCCCCCGGGCACCTTGTAGGGAACGTACTTCCTGTAGATGTGTCCCACCCTGGAGCAGGGGATGTCCTCCATCCGACCGCCGCACATCCACACCTGAGGAGACACACGGAGAAGCTCAGTGGCGCTGATGGCGGCGTGCGACACGGCGGGAAGGAAAGGTCAAAGTGTGTGTGTGTGTGTGTGTGTGTGTTGGGGGGGTGACACCTCGCCGGCGGCCATGTTTGTTGTTGTACTCGCAGCAGAAAAAAGCCACTTGCGGGTTTTCACGTCATGTAAAAATCTCACACCTCGTGGCGTGAAACCGCCGCTCGCCGTCCGACCGCCGCAGCCCCCCCTCACACACACACCCTCACACACACACCCTCACACACACACCCCCCGGAGAGAGGATCAGCTGGCTGCTGTTCCAATTCAATTACTCTTTGTGAAGTTTGCAGCACTGCTCTGTTCTGAACAAACAGGATCGGGAGGAAATAACAGCTTGCCCCCCCCACACACACACATATGTACGTGTGTGCGCACACACACACACACACACACACACACACACACACACACACACACACACACACACACACACACACACACACCCCAATCTTGCCACCGGGAGAGGAGAAGCCTGCTGAGCCACTGTCTACCGTCCTCTTCATTCTTACTCCCAAACACTTGAGCTTAATAACGTTGCGGCCGGATGTGTGTGTGTGTGTGTGTGTGTGTGTGTGTGTGTGTGTGTGTGTGTGTGTGTGTTGGGGGGGTGACGGGGTTGTGGGTGGTGGTGGTGGTGTGTCACTGCAGGAGGGATCAAGAGCTGGTGTTCAGCATCAGTCAGATTAAATCGAAAGTGCTATCACTCAACCACAACACACACACACACACACACACACACACACACACACACACACACACACACACACACACACACACACACACACACACACACACACAGTCTGTCTGTCTGTGACCCACCAGCCTGGAGCGGTAGCAGCTACACCTCATGCACACGAGTGGTGTACACACACACACACACACACACACACACACACACACACACACACATATATATTTATGAAACCAGATCTTGTTAACCATCATTTTGGAGTCTCTGTTCCGCAGGCTGTTTTGTGTGTGTGTGTGTGTGTGTGCATTCATGAGTGTGTGTGTGTGTGTGTGGCAGTGATGAGGAGTCATGTGGCAAAACATATAAATAGAAGGAAATAAATCATCATCATCAGAACCAACCTCATCATCACCACCTTCATCACCATCATCTCCATCACAAACATCTTCTCCATCACCATAATCATCTCCTCAATCATCTCCATCACCACCTCCATCTCCATCTCCTCAATCATCTCCACCATCTCCTCGTCCATGAAGGTGAAGGACGAACCAAATCCTGTTTCACTTGTTTAGCGTTCGCGGACTCACAGCGAAGGCGTCTCTGTCCAGGGCGAGTGTTTGATTCCCGCCATGTTGGGAGAAACCAGTGTGTGTGTGTGTGTGTGTGTGTGTGTGTGTGTGTGTGTGTGTGTGCAGTGACCGTCCAATCAGATGCGTGCGAGCGAACAGCAGCCCTTTGTGTTCCATTAACAGACGACAAGTCGCTCGGGGGCCGATTCAATTAGAGCTCCTTTGGCGCCCGAGGCTCGGCCCGGCGAGGGGGCGGAGCCAGCGGGCCGGCGGCGATGGCGGCGGCGGCGAGGATGTTAACATGCCGGCCAAGTTGCGAGCGCGTTACGGCGGGAATAATTCATGCCGAAACGGCAGACAAAAGCAAAATCTAATAAGGTATTCTGAGTGTGATTAATGTGAAGCGGCTCGGACGCAGCCTCGGCACGCCGGCCTGGAAACACTCGGGCGGCGGGAGGAGTTGCGTAACGGCGGCCGGCGAAAGGCGAGAGCTGATCGCTAAAACAACTTCCTGACGGGGGAAAGTGACGGATCACCGTCTGAAGCCGGGAATATGAAGCCAGTCACCGAGTTCCGTCATTTCCGCTGCTTTTGGTCGGCGGAAGAACCTATAGGGTTAAACGACGTCGCGGCTAACTCTTTTTAGCTTCTCGTCGCTAAAAACATTTAGCTCGGTCGCATCGGAACGATGATTCCAATAGCGGAGAAGACGACTTTGATGGTTTTCGCGCAGGAGAACGTCGAGATAGCTGTCGGCTGGAGGAGGACGAAGCCAGGATAGAAAACGGATGAATTGTCTTATTTATTATTCATCATTTTCATCAGCCGTGTTTCAGCCACTGTTTGGAAAAAGCATCTCCAGTACGTTTGTGTGGGTGTTACCGCTACGGATTTAGTTTTTAGTTGAAGGTTTAAATATCTCATGTTACAACGTGGACATCAGTGCCTTATAGACATGTGCGGTGCATATATATATATATACCTTTATTTATGTATTTATTTTTAGCCTCAGGTGTGCTCTTTTTGGGTTTTCCACAGCCAATCCACCCTCTCCATCTAACCCTGTTCTCTGGATCCCCCTCTCTCACAACAACTACCGTCTTACGTCCATAAATCTTCTCTTTGGTCCTCCTCTAGACCTCCTGCCTGGCAGCTCCATCTTCAGCAACCTTCTAGCCAGATCTTCTCCATGGTTTGGACATGAACAGAGGAGTGTTCGTGTCAAAACAGTCTCAATTATCACTGTCTCGGACATACATGTCCTGCACCCGTGAGACAAAGTCTTCTCTTCCTTTGGGCTTTTCCCTTCAGGGTCTCCAAATTCAACCTACCTTCTCCATCTCACCTTATTCTCTGGATCCTCCTCTCTCACACCAACTACCTTCATATCCTCTCTCACTACGTCCATAAATCTTCTCTTTGGTCCTCCTCTAGACCTCCTGCCTGGCAGCTCCATCTTCAGCAACCTTCCACCCAGATCTAGATCTAACTATAGTTTGGACAGGAGCAGAAGAGTGTTCCTGTCCAAACCATCTCAGTCATCACTTTGTCTCGGACATACATGTCCTGCACCCCTGTGACAATTTCTTCTTTTCCTTTGGTCTTTTCCCTTCAGGGGTCTTCACAGTGAATCCATCTTCTCCATCTCACCTTATTCTCTGGATCCTCCTCGCTCACACCAACTACCTTCATATCCTCTGTAGTAATAACTCGGTAATTACACAAATAAGGACGTTGTGTAATTACACGAGATATGAAAACGTGTCTTGTGTCTGATTGGGTCGATGAAAAAGATGATACGAACGGAACAATAACCATAATAACTAATTACATAGTAATCACATGATAAATCTTGTGTAATAACAACACATGACAGTGTTGACAAAAGTCCAATAAGGCGATGAAAACAATCACCACCGTGGCTTCTTACATGGCAATAACTAGGTAATTACACAAAATATGGTGTAATTACATCATTCGTGATGTGTCAAATTGGGGCGACGACAAAGATCAATGAACAGAATCAATAACCACTATGGTTATTACATAGTAATACTAGGTAATTATACAAATAAGGAAGTTGTGTAAATACATGATATATGAAAGTGTGACTTGTGTCTGATTGGGTCGATGAAAAAGATGACTGGAACAGGAACAACAACCATTACGACTAATTACATGGTAATAACTCGGTAATTCCACAAATAAATCTTGCGTAACAACAACATCATGAACAACATCAAATGTTGGAGAAAAACTTCCTGCGGCATCAAAATGAGAATATTCGCTAACCTACATTTAAAAAAAAAAAAAAAAAATTATCCATCCTGACGTGGCTAGGATGGATAATTCGAAATCATCCGAGGGTGGAAAGAGCGCGGGACGCCACGAGCTAATGGGATCGGGACTTGGCGATTTTTTTATTAGCTAACGTTAATTTCCTGGAAATAGATTCTTGTGAACTTCCGTCCGGACGTTCCAGCCCAACTCCAACATCTCAACGCTGCTCCTCCAGGAGGTGAGATCCCTCACGGAGTTGAAGAACATTCAATTCATTTTTTTTTTTTTTTGTTTGCATTTTCAGGAACGCGCCGCGGGTTTGGAACTTAGCCTCGAGCTATTGATCGGGAAACGGTTCCTTGGCTGCATCTTGTATATATTGAAAAAAAAAAAGTTAGTTTGCGTGAGCATTCGGCGCTTTTCGAGGGGATGGAGTGGCACCTCAGAAGACGGCCCTCGGACGTAGACCAGGGGTGTCAAACTCATTTTGGTCCAGGGGCCACATACAGACTAATTTGATGTCAAGGGGACGGGACCGGTAAAATCGTAGCATGGCTACCTAGAAGTTATACTACGCCCAAATTTTTCCTTTGTTGACAAACAACCCAAGATTCATGAAGAAAAGCAAGTGCTCTTTCAACAACACGATGCCTCAGTTGTGTCCTCGCAGCTCCTTGTGCAATTTGTTGTATTTTTTGCCACGGCGAGACTCATGGTGGCACCCAAACTTGCTGCATCCACACCAAGCATACAAGTTTGACCTGTATTAACCTCAACCAACAAATAAGACGTCAATTTCTCTTGGAAAACCCTTCACTCCATATCCACATTTCTCTTTTTTGACAACGAAAGGAAAAGAATTTGCCACAGGGGTGCAAGACTTGTATGACTGAGACACTCCTCTCTTCATATGCAAACCATGGTGAAGGTCTGGGTAGAAGGTTCCTGAAGGTGGAGCTGCCAGACAGGAGGTCTGGAGGAAGACCAAAGAGAAGATGGATGGACGTAGTGAAAGAGGATACAGAGAATAGAATGATGGAGAATGTTGATTGGCTGTGGACACCCCTGAAGGGAAAAGCCCTAAGGAGGAGAAGAAGTAGTTCCTGATTTGTTCATGTATCTTTTTTAAATTGTAAAATTATTCCACAGGCTGGACCAGGACCTGCGGTGGACCGGTACCGGGGCCCACGTTTGACACCCCTGATGTAGACCGTCAAGACCAGGAGGCCGTGATGCAAACGTATCCCTGAGTTAGCGTGCTGTTGCTAACGGGGGTGTCCGGTTTACCTTGAAGGAGATCTCGTACTGTTCTCCTCCCCAGATCTCCAGGCCGGTGTCGTAGCCTCCCAGCTCCCAGAACCACTTCCTGTCCACGGCGAAGAGGCCTCCCGCCATCACCGGCGACCTGAGAGAGAGAGAAGACACCCGGTCACGCCGTCATCGGAGAGCGCCGGCTGGGATTTGAGCCCTTTTAGGAAAGAACTTGGACGTTAGCGGTGCCGCTCAAGAACCCCGGAGTTCTGTGACAACGGCTGCGAGAGCAGCGTTCCCTCGGAGAAACCTTTGGTCCAGCAGGTTTCTAATCGCCCCCTCGCCTCCAGAACCCCCGAGGTGACACTCCTGTCAGAGCAGAACCAATTAACCCGTCTGAGAGCGACCGCTACGACAAGCTCGCCGCCGCCAAACAACATAATGGTCCCGGGCTGCGAGCGCGGAGGAGCGAGCGGCTCTTCATCAGGACGCCGGTGTCAACTGGCGGATGGCGAGGACGGCCGGGGCGGAGGAGCGAGCGGCGGCGGAAACCCTGGCGAAACCCTGGCGGCGCCGCCAGCCTCTGCCTCATTATCTGGAGTTCCCTCAAACTGCCGTCGGACCACATGGTTCAGACCATTATCGCAGCGGGTGGCGGCTCAGAGTGTGTGTGTGTGTGTGTGTGTGTGTGTGTGTGGAGAAGAGGTGAAAGTTAGAAGATTATTTTGTGGTGGGTCACATGGTCATGTGACAGAGCCTCATGGGTGCCTCTGGGTTCTGGTGTGGACCAATCAGGAGTGGCGAAGAACATGGCGCTGTTTCCTGTTTGTCATGTGCGCAAACACACACACTTATTAGCTTCCTGTTAGCTTGTTAGCTGTTGTTATGCAGTGTGTATGTGTGATATGGACACGCCCACTCCCCCTAAAGTGGGAGGAGCCAAACATCTCCGCCCAAACTGTCAGCTGTGATTGGCTCCTCCCCCTGCAGGATGATTTCTTCTTCTTCTTCTTGTTATCCTTCATTTCCTGGTGAGGTCACGCCCACTTCCTGCCCCATCTGGTGGAGGAATGGTGGCCTCTTCTTCTTCTTCCTCTTCTTCTTCTTCTTCCTCCATGTTTCCGTGTCCATCCAGTGTCTCCAAGAGCCGCCGTCTCCTTCTTCTGCTCGTCTTCCTCGGCGGCGGCAGGGAAGCCTTCGCCTTCGCCAACAGGCCGACCGGCAATTTGCATTTAATTGGAATCGGTCAAGTTGATATTCTCTATTTGAATCTATTGACCTTGTGTGTGTGTGTGTGTGTGTGTGTGTGTGTGTGTGTGTGTGGTCGGTTCACGCTAAATGAAACACAGAGCGAACAGGAGGGATGAGAGGATGGAGAGCGAGCAGGGGGATGTGACAGTATGAGTGTGTGTCGGGGTTATCCCATGCACACACACACACACACACACACACACACACACACACACACACACACGCGAGAGCGAGACGCGCTTCGCCTCATTCTCCGCCGCGTCAATGTCAATCAGAACGAAAATGAAAATCTCTGCGACTCAAATTGGATTTGCGGCAATGAAGGTCATTCTGCTGGGCGAGGGGAGCGGTCTAAATTCCCGGAATGAGGATTGATTCGGGGCGAAGGGATGGAGGGATGGAGGGATGGAGGGATGGAGGGATGGAGGGCGCGATCATTTTCTCTGCCGTCGGCCTTTTCGTCTCGCTGCCGCCGCCGCCGCCTGCGACGCTCGCCGTTGATTCCCGGCGGGGGGGAGGATGTTTTAGCCTCGTCCCACATTCAAGGTTTATATGTTTGGGCTCCGGCTATTATCTGGAGGACATTCCAACCATGGCTGACATCTCTATACATACACACACACACACACACACACACACACACACACACACACACACACACACACACACACACAGTGTCAATCAAAGGGTCAACTGTCAATCACAGGGTCAGCTGCCAATCAAAGGGTCAGCTGTCAATCATAGGGTCAGCTGTCAATCAAAGGGTCAGCTGTCAATCATAGGGTCAGCTGTCAATCAAAGGGTCATCTGTCAATCACAGGTCAGCTGTCAATCATAGGGTCAGCTGTCAATCAAAGGGTCATCTGTCAATCACAGGTCAGCTGTCAATCATTGGGTCAGCTGTCAATCAAAGGGTCAGCTGTCAATCAAAGGGTCAGCTGTCAATCATAGGGTCAGCTGTCAATCATAGGGTCAGCTGTCAATCAAAGGGTCAGCTGTCAATCATAGAGTCAGCTGTCAATCAAAGGGTCAGCTGTCAATCATAGGGTCAGCTGTCAATCAAAGGGTCAGCTGTCAATCAAAGGGTCAGCTGTCAATCATAGGGTCAGCTGTCAATCATCCAACCATTCACTCTATGATTTGACGTTTTCTGGGATCCTGCTGGACTGCTGGGGGAAGATGGAGAACCCTGCTGGAGAACACGGAGAACCCTGTTGGAGAACATGGAGAACCCTGCTGGAGAACATGGAGAACCCTGTTGGAGAACATGGGGAACCCTGTGATCTTCTGACCGCGGCGCTAACGTTCCTCTTAGAATAAAGGAAAGCACATGAAGCACCGCCTCCTTTTTCTTTGCACCGTCAATCAGAGCCTATCAACAAACATGTGTGTGTGTGTGTGTGTGTGTGTGACTCACTGGAAGGGTTCGCTGGGGTCTGGGTTCTGCATCTGAGGAGGGATGGGGATCCTCTTGTAGTACATCTCCCAGTCGAAGGCGCCGCGCATGGCGTCCCCCGCCTGGGTCTCGTAGCCGAAGTTGTCGTGGTCGATGACGTCGATCATCGGACACACGATGGTCCTCCTGTCCTGGGCGATCCGGTCTGAGGGACACGTACACGGGGTTCAGAAGATCGTACCGTTCCCTCTCCAGAAGCAAGAACATGACATGTGCTCTGCGTAGCGTGGACCGTACCATTCAATGCTCCGTACCGTTAGCTCCCCCCCCCGGTGTGGAACGCGTTCCCCGTTTCAGAACGTACCATTCACACCCACAAGGACATCCCATATACTCGATCCCTCCAAGCGTGGATCATACCATTCATTGCCCCCCGACTGCACCACTGGCTCTCCCAGCGTGGCCTGAAACATAAGCTTGCCCCTAAGCCGGCGGACCGTACCATTTTCTTCCCCAAACTGAACCATATTTATTTGCACTGACCATTAGCTCCTCCAGGCATGGACTATACCATTATCTCTCCCCAAGTAAGAACACAACATATTCTCTGTGTAGCGTGGACCATACCATGTGTTGCCCGGCAGCCCGGACCGTACCATTCCCTCTCCCGGGGCAAGGACTGTACCACATACTCCTCGCAGTACAGAGCATACAGTTCACTCCATCCCAGTGTGGACCGTACCATTTGCTGCCGTCAGTGCTGACTGAACCGTTGACTACACCCGCCGTGGACCGTACCAATCCACTCCCACCGGGGCATCCCAAGCATGGATCGTACTATTTGTTGCCCCCCGGACTGCGGCATTGCTTTTCCCCAGTATGGCCTGAAACATACACTTGCCCCAAAGCCCACGGACTGTACCATTTGCTTCCACAACCCAAGCCGTACCATCTGCTTTCTAAGCATGGACCGTACCATTCCCTCCCCCAGCCTGGACCGTACCATTCCCTCTCCTGGAGCAAAGACTGTCCCCGGTGCAGACCGTACCATTCCCTCCATTCCAGTGTGGACCATACCATTTGCTGTCCCCGGTGCAGACCGTACCATTCGCTCCCCACTTTAAAATTTACCCGTGAAATAACCAACCGGATAAAGTTCCGATAGAAGTTTCATTGACGTCCAATCTGATTGGTGTTTTCCCCTAGCGCCGCCCCGTGTGACCCGGTAACCATGGTAACCAGGGCGCGCACCCTCACCTGGAACCCTGAATGGTACGGCCCAATAATCGTCAGCAAAGCCAAAGGCCAACGATTGATCGGCGTTTACGAGGGATCAATCCCCCGATCTGCTTCCAGTGCACGTCATCTTGCATACGTGTGTGTGTGTGTGTGTGTGTGTGTGTGTGTGTGTGTGTGTGCGCACACAGAAGGATGTATAATGGGATTCTCTGAAAATTTACTCGGCTTTTCATCCATGAATCATGTTATTACCATGTTATTAACTCTTAATGGAGTAATTGTTTGTCGGACTCTGTGTGTGTGTGTGTGTGTGTGTGTGTGTGTGTGTGCGTGTGTGTGTTTGTTTGATCCAGAATGCATTATGAGGAATTACATAATGAGATTCTTTGAAGGAAAATCCTCACCTTCTCATCAAAGACTCACTTTTATACTTTGACATTTAATCTTGTGTGTGTGTGTGTGTGTGTGTGTGTGTGTGTGTGTGTGTGTGTGTGTGTGTATGTTCCCTCACACAGCAGTGTTTACTGTGTGCATGTCCTCACCAAGAAGTGTGTGTGTGTGTGTGTGTGTGTGTATGTGTATGTTATTATGTGTGTCCTCACCCAGCAGTGTGTGTGTGTGTGAGTGTGTGTGTCCTCACCCAGCAGTGTGTGTGTGTGTCCTCACCCAGCAGTATGTGTGTGTGTGAGTGTGTGTGTCTTCACCCAGCAGTATGTGTGTGTGTTCTCACCCAGCAGTGTGTGTGTGTGTATGTGTTAGTGTGTGTATGTGTGTGTGTGTGTGTGTCCTCCCCCAGCAGTATGTGTGTTTGTGTGTGTGTGTCCTCACCCAGCAATATATGTGTGTGTGTGAGTGTGTGTGTGTTTGCATGTCCTCAGCCAGCAGTGTTTAGTGTCTGTATGTCCTCACCCAACAGTATGTGTGTGTGTGTATGTGTGTGTGTGTGTGTGTGTCCTCACCCAGCAGTATATGTGTGTGTGTGTGTGTGTGTGTGTGTGTCCTCACCCAGCAGTACGTGTGTGTGTCCTCACCCAGCAGTATGTGTGTGTGTGTGTGTGTGTATGTGTGTGTATGTGCGTGTGTGTGTGTGTCCTCACCCAGCAGTATGTGTGTGTGTGTGTGTGTGTGTGTGTGTGTGTCCTCACCCAGCAGTATGTGTGTGTGTGTGTCCTCACCCAGCAGTATGTGTGTGTGTGTGTGTGTGTGTGTGTGTGTGTGTGTCCTCACCCAGCAGTATGTGTGTGTGTGTGCCTTTGTGTGTGTGTGTGTGTGTCCTCACCCAGCAGTGTGTGTGTGTGTGTGTGTGTGTGTGTGTGTGTGTGTGTGTGTCCTCACCCAGCAGTATGTGTGTGTGTGTGCCTTTGTGTGTGTGTGTGTGTCCTCACCCAGCAGTGTGTGTGTGTGTGTGTGTGTGTGTGTGTGTGTGTCCTCACCCAGCAGTGTGTGTGTGTGTGTGTGTGTGTGTGTGTCCTCACCCAGCAGTATGTGTGTGTGTGTGCCTTTGTGTGTGTGTGTGTGTCCTCACCCAGCAGTGTGTGTGTGTGTGTGTGTGTGTGTGTGTGTGTGTGTGTGTGTGTGTGTGTGTGTCCTCACCCAGCAGTGTGTGTGTGTGTGTGTCCTCACCCAGCAGTGGTGGCAGCCAGTTGACGTTGGCCTCACAGTGAGAGTCCAGGAAGGTGATCACCTGACCCTTGGCGGCGGCGGCTCCCAGCAGGCGCGTCCTGATCAGCCCCTCCCTCTTCTTGGTGCGCAGGATGCGAACCTTGGGCAGGCGCAGCATGTACTCCTCCAGAGCCCCCTTCAGGTGCTCTGAGGAGAGGAAGAAGATACCCGGGTCACCTGAAGCGGGAGAAGATGCCGCGCTAGCGGCTGTGCTAACATTTAGCGCTACCCTTAGTAGCTTTTGATTGGGCGGCCGATCACGTCTCCTCCTGGAATGGGCTCGGCTCGCTCAGAACCTCACCGGAGAAGGTCCCGTGAAATACGGGGTACCGGGTAGGATCTTTGAGGGACGCCTCAGAAGAACCCTGTCTAGGTGACATCCCACCCTCTGCAGGTTCTCCAGAAAACGTCATCTCAAAGTAGCCCTTCTGCTCGTCCGGTAGCATCGAGGGAGCAGTACTCTTTACTCTGTGAAGGGACGGAGGTCAGCTTCACGGCAAGAAGGTTCTATGTTCTACCACTGAGGTCCACTGGGTTCTCCTGCCTCGGTTCTCTATATTTTTCTGGGTTCTCCTGTTTCTGGCATCGGCTCTTTCCATGCTCTTCTGGTTCCTGCCTGTCCGGCCATGTTCTCCTGACTGCTTTCCTGGGTTCTCCATGTTCTCCTGGTTCCTCCCTAGGTTCTTTGCATGTTTTATTGCCTTGGTTCTCTTCATGTTCTCCAACTTTGGTTCTTCCTCTATGTTCTCTGCATGTTCTCCTGCTTGGGTTCCCTCTAAGTTCTCAGTCTACCTCCCACAGTCCAGAGACAGTTGCTAGGTTCTAAATTGTCCACAGAGGTGAATGATTGGTCGTCTCTGGATGATTGACAGCTGACCAGTCCAGGTTAAACCCCGCCCCCTGCATGGTCAGCTGTGATTGGCTCTGCCCCCTTCACTCCTCACTGCCAGCTGGTCAGCAGTGTGACTAATGGAGTTAGCCTGGTGGTCCTCGTCTTCCGCAATTAGTATCCAATTAACGGCTCCTTGACTGGAGGCGCCGCCGATGAAAGGCCAGATGGAGAACGCTAACGACGCCACGTTTGAGTGCTTGGAGGAAAAAGGGAGAACAGACTTTACCGTTCAGTCGTTCATCTGGGCGGTCAATCAGAAGACGCTTTCTGAGAACATCTGTGTGCTGAGAAGATGAGTCGCCACCAGAGTCCACTTACAGTGGGATCCCCTGGCAACCAGAGGGGAGGTGACAAGTAAGGTTGTGGTCAGATAGGAGGTGACTCGCAGGAAGGGGACCAGAAAGGGGTGACCACCAGGAAGTTGACTAGAAGGGAATTGACTACAAGGGAGGCGACCAGAAGATAGAGACCAGCAAGGTCGTGACCACCAGGAAGGTGACTAGAAGGGAATTGACTACAGGGAGTTGACCAGAAGATAGAGACCAGCAAGGTCATGAGCACTAGGAAGGTGACTAGAAGGGATTTGACCAGCAAGGTGGTGATCAGATGGAAGGTGACCAGCAAGGTGACCAATCCAGAGGTGACCAGCAATATGGTGACAAGAAGGGAGGTGACAGGCAGGAAGCTGTCCCAGGAGGGGTTGACTAGAAAGAAGGTGACTAGATGACCAGATGGGTGGCGATCAGCGAGGTGGTGACCACCAGCAAGATGGCCAGATGGGAGGTGACCAGCAGGAAGGCGGCCAGAAACAAGACGACTAGCAGCCTATCCCTCAATCGCCCCCTCCTCCATCTTCTCTTTCCTCCCAGGTCCCAGTTTGGGTGTTGACATCAATTCCTGGGATTCTACAAATGAACTACCGACGACACGACGGAGAGCCGCAATCCTCTGCAGAGCTTCTGATCCAGGAAGATCCCCATCTTGTCTTTGCAACCCCCACCCTCCACCTCCTTTGACTCCTTCCTCTCTAAACCGGAGACTGAAAGAACAGAAGTTTGCCTTGGAAGGCGGTGGTGGAGGTGGAGGGTTGGGGGTTCTCTGTTTGCAGAAGACAAAGAAAAAGGCCCCGCATTAATAAAATATTACCTCTGTCAGTGTTCTTCATTGATAGCGGTTCTAATAAATGGGCCACTGTCGCCTCGGAACCCCCGCCCTCCCCACCCTCCACCCGACACATCCGCTAATTGGATTGTGAATATCAGAGGAAAGGGTGGGGGCGCAGCAGCCTTTCAGGACCTTAACCCGATAAACTGCGTCTGGGAGAACGTCAGAAGACGTTTATCTCGGTTCCCCGCTCTTTGTCTTCCTCGCCTCCACCCGGCTGACACCGCCTGCCAGTGCCGCCGTCTCAGAAGCCCAAAGAACCCGGCTGATGGAGAGCGACGCAGGAAAAGCATACAAGTATCGCACCTGTTCTCAAATGAACCGGTGGAGACGGCGGTGGAACCCGGCTTACGTGGATCCGACCGAACGCCGTCAGAACCCGAGAGAACCGATCAGAGGCAGGGCAGTGGCGCCAAGCAGCTGCCTGGCGATCATAGCGCCCGCCAGCTCAAGTACTCATGGGACAAACGCTGGGTTGTCCATGTCCTCCTGCCTGGGTTCTCCCCTGGTTCTTCCATCTCCCACCCACAAGTGTGTGAGGAGCTCAAACCTAACAGTAAGAAGGTTCCAAGCCCCAATCCAGTGTTTTACTAGGTTCTCTCTGAGCAGGTTCTGCACGTTCTCCTGCCTGGACGGTGTGGATGAAGGTGGGTGTAGGTCAGAACGTGGAGGAGAAGGTGACAGAACGTTGCTCGGTTCCGTAGAGTCGGGACGTATTTTGGAGTCGGACTCACGTTAGAACCACTAAAGAACCACGGGGAAACTTTCTAGTCGCTGGTGTTCCATCTTGACCGGAACCCAGAAAGGGGGAGGAGTCAAGGCTGCGCTGCCAAAAAGGGGCGGAGCCAAGGGTCTCGCCCTCTCCTCTCATGTCTTGGAGTTCGAACCCTTTTTTCCCGAGTCGACTCGGAAACACAGTAGTTTCTTCCGCCCGCCCGCTCTGCCGTTGCCATGGCAACAGATGGCGCCCGAGTGGCTCGTCCTGAACCCGACTCCTCCGACCGCTCCTCCATGTCTTACTCTGAAAGTGGAGTCAAAGGAACCCTTCTTCTCCATCATCTTCTCCAGATATTTTCAACTGAAACGTGGTTGCAAGGCGGTGCAGCTGAACCACAGGACGGTTTCTGGTTCTTCCCAGGTTCTCCAGGAAGAACCCATCCAAGGATGCTACAGGGTCCATGCGTGGCCCTGGGTTGGCAGGCACTTAAGCCCCGCCTCTTGCTCCAAAGACAGCTGGGATAGGCTCCGCCCCCTCTGTGCAGAAGGTACCGTACGGTTGATGACGTTGACAAATCTGCACACACACAAACAAAACCATCACCGTTTCCAGGGAAACTATCCTCGACCTGCGCGCTATCGTGATGCTAAAGGAGAGCGACCTTGTGCCGAGGTCCTGACGGCGGGCGCCAAGATGGAGCCATAAACACCGTCGCCACGCTAACGGCTAATTTAACCGCCGCTACATCTCAGGGTCTAGCTCGGCGCCAAGGATCGCTCTTAGGAGCGCCACGTCTGCAAAAGGCGCCGTTGCGATTAGCATCCAGGGCGTGTCACGGGGTCACAGCGGCGCCACCGGCCACTAGCCCGGATGCATCGCTAGCGCCAGTTAGCTTCAGCCTGGTTCCCACTGCCGGTTTCTACCGGATCTCCCTCGGAGCTGCTTGTTAAAAGGCGGCGGCGGCGGCGGCGGCGGCGGCGGCGGCGGCGGCGGCTCAGCCCCCGCCATCTATTCCCGTCCCCCCTCGCGGACAGCCGGGACGCGCTCGGCCCCCTCGCGCTGTTCAATTCAATTAACCTCAAATTAAAGTGGATCCAATATGGCAGCCTCTCGCCGGCCGACTGGATCCCTTCCCAGACGTCCTGGCGCCGCACCAAAAGCGCCGGCCCGCTGATTTATTCCTCCGAAATATTAAATATTCGGCTGCTCATGTGAACCCGCCGCGCATCCCTTCGTTTTTCACTCCGACGAGCGCCAGGACGAGAACATCTGACGCGGCTTCTCTGCCTTCATTAAAAGTGTCTGAGGCCATCGGCCCATCTGTGTGTGACTTACACTGTAATAACACTATTACGGTGTAATTACACTGTAATAACACTATTACAGTGTAATTACACTGTAATAACACTATTACAGTGTAATTACACTGTAATAACACTACGACGCCGGTGTAATAACACCACAGAAGTAGTAAAGTGCTAAGAAACGGAGAGAACTTCATCCAGAGCAGTTCAAAGAGCGAGACGGGTTTCAAATCCACGGCTCAAATCTCGTCCCGAGGTCGTCCCAACCCTCCGAGGAGGCGCCTCTGTGGCGTGGGCTGATATCTGGACGGGTTCTCCAGGTCAAGGGGCGAGAAGAGGGCGCCTCCTCCACGCCGACTTCCAAGTTCTTCCAGTTCCTCTGATGACCTGCTGCTCAGATCCCACAGAAGAGCCAACCAGGAAATAGAAGATGAAGAACGCTTCCATGTGGAGCGTCCACAAGCGCTACCTCCGGCGTCCTCGCATGACCCGGTCGCCTCCTGCACCTCCTGCACCGTCACACCTGGACAGGACAGATGGCGAGCGGTGGAACCCGTGGAGAAAGTCGTCCATTAGCTGAGCTCACCTTGGAAGTGAGCGGGAGGTCGGGTGGAGGAGGAGGTGGAGGGTCGACCTTCTTCTCCACCATCTCCACCTCCTCTTCTGCCCCCGGCAGGAGCTTCCCTGCGTGGGCAGCGGAAATTCAATTACAGGCTAATGAAGAGTGAGCTGACCTTCTTCTCACACCATCACCTCCTCCTACACCTCTGTTACCTCCTCCAAAAACTCCTGTCGGATTCCGGCGGTGTCTCTCTGAGCTGCGCTAACATTTGGCTAATAGCAGCTAATGTTCCCACATACTGATAAGACTTTGTGTGTGTGTGTGTGTGTGTGTGTGTGTGTCTGTGTGTGTTCCATGGGTTCTTCAATCACCAAGTTCCCATCTGGAAACGGAGGCTAGCGTTAGCCAGAGGCTAACAGGCTAGTGCAATGGGCCAGCTTGCACTGGCTAAGACAGACAGACAGACGCACACACACACACACACACACACACACACACACACACACACACAATGGTTGGTTAGCATACAGTGACGGGCTGCTCCCGGTGACTCAGAACTCCTTTGGAGAACCTCAGCTGAGAACCTCAGGAACCTGATGGTTCCTTCCCTGGTGAAGGTGAGGAATTCTTCATCCAATCACAGCTGTCCCAGGGGCTAAGGGGCGGGGCTAAACCCAGCTGTCAATCACAGGTGTTCCAACCAATCACCCACTCACACCCACGGACACTTTAGAGACTTCAGTGGACCGGATTTTGGAGTGAAGGGAGAAGATGGAGAACATGGGGAGAACCCCCAGGACAACCATGAGGTTCTGTTAGAAGACCCGGACCTGGAGCGGAACCGGGTCCACATCTTCAGCCTCCACCCACATTCAGGAGCACCTGGGCTGGACCCACTGAAGGGTACGGCCACGGGCAACTCCCAGCTTCCCGAGCGCCCAACGTACCTTTGTCGCTGAAGTCGTCCACCAGGATGACCTCGGCGACCAGCTGCGGCGGCGAGCGGTTGAGGACGCTGTGGACGGTCCTCAGCAGCGAAGACCAGCCCTCGTTGTGGAACGGGATGATGACGCTGGTGTTGGGCAGCTTCTCGGCGTACAGCTTCTGCCTGCAGCTGCAAAGGGACAGGGAAGGGAAGCGTTAAAGGTAGAGTTGAGGTAAGGGAGGCTTTCCGGGCTCTGAGAGGAGTCCGATGGCCGCCGGTTCGACTTCCTGTAGCGAGTCAGGACTTCCTGTCTCGAGACAGGAACCCAAATCATCGCGGTTTTGGAGCAAAAGAAGATCTTTGGTTTCTGGAGCATACGTTCTCAATCCCACGGGAGTGGATTCATGGGTTTGCGGTGGTCCCTCCATGTTCATCCAAGGTCCAAAGCAGTGGTTAGAACTTCTGCTGAAGGTTCCAGGGTCTAGTCCGGTGGATTTCTGTCTATGAGGGGTCTCCAGGTTCTCCTCCCTGAGTTCTCCATCTTCCTCCACAGTCCAGAAGCAGCCAGCAGGTTCATAGAAGACGCTAAATTGTCCGTTGGCGATTGACCGACGTCCCTATCTGTGGACCCTTTGATCGACAGGTGACCATTCCGGGATAAACCCAGAGGCCGGCTCTGATTGGCTGCGGACCCGGCCGTTCTGTGGGCAGATAATTCAGCTCTCCAAACACCTGAGATCTTTCTCCTGGCAGGAACTACTTCACCCGCTACCGCCAGACTCCGTAGATGGGAAAAGGCAGTAAAAGTACTGCAGAGGCAGGAAGTACTGGACCAGGAGTCGGAGTACTGGACCATCACCAATGGTGGCATCGGAGTGAGGACAACAAGAAGGTCCTGACCTTCTGGAATTGGTGGTCACCATGGTAACAGGACCTTCCCCTTCACCGACAGATGTCAGGAAGCCCAAATAGTCCTTGAAATTTGGGGGCCTATGATTTTGCCCAGATTTTTGCTTGCAGGCTCCAGAAATGGCACACACACACACACACACACACACACACACACACACACACACACACACACACACACACACACACACACACACACACACCGCATCTGCTCATCAAGGACTCCCGGTGATGAAGGACAGCAGCAATATTTTGTTATTTTTATCTTCTAGTTGTCATTAAAATTCAAACTATTTTTCTGCTTCTTTTTTTCTTTTAATTAATGCTTTGTTTGCTTCGTCTTCGTGGAAAACACTTGATGCCGCAGAGAAACCAGCTTTGTCTTCAGGAGGGAACAGATGGATTCATCCATTCATGATCTCCAAGGAGAAGCAAACAAGCATTCATCCTCTGATTCAAAGAAATGTGAACATGCTCATGTCTGTATAATAAAATTCAATATATTATTATTTCTTTTAGAGGCAAACAACCATTTGCCCTCTCGTTCACATTTTTATTATTATTATTATTATTTTTTTAACCTTTTTTTTTCACTTTATTAATTTTATTCTTTTAAATCTCTACACATACATGTCTGTACGGTGTCCTTGAGTGTAAAGTAAAGTGCCTTAAATAAAATCTATTCTTATAATTTCTTTTAGAGGCAAACAAGCATTCGCTCTCTTTTTCACATTTATTTGAATTATTAGTTCTTTCTAGTTCTTTTACCTTTTCCCTCATGGTAACTTTTAAAACTTTTTAATCCTTTAAATCTCTACAAATATATATCTATACGGTGTCCTTGAGTGTCGAGTCTGACGCCTTGCATAAAATATATCCGTATTATAATTCACCCTCTCATTCACACCTCAAACGGGACACTTTGATTGACGGCTGACCCGTCCGGGTTAAGCCCCGCCTCCGGCCCCGAGGTCAGCTGTGATTGGCCGAGCAGAGCGGATCATGAAAGTCTCCTCTGATGATGTCGGCCATTGATAATTCCGGGAACGCCGTTTTGCTTTAGGCTGTTCTGGAATTATCTCTCACACACACACACACACACACACACACACACACACACACACACACACACACACACACACACACACACACACACACACACACACACACACACCTGCAAACTGCTGAGGGTCTGCAGATTTCATTCTCTCCCCTCCGATGGAGGGGAGGACCAGGTGATTCATTCTTCCTCTCCGGCTGAGAGGAAGCCAATCTGTGAAATAAACCCCTCACACACACACACACACACACACACACACACACACACACACACACACACACACACACACACTCACTTTGGGTGGCGGATGTCAGGGACAGAGCGGTTGAGGGAGATGCGGTCGCTGACGTAGATGTTGAAGCCGTTCTCCCTGTAGGCCTGGTCCACCCGGTCGCCGTCCGTCAGCGGGAAGGGCTTCCCCTGCTCGCCGTTACCTGCACACACACACACACACACACACACACACACACGGACGCAGACACACACACACAAAGGCGGGTTGAGAAGCAGTGATTACCAAACGTCTCTAGGAGGTGTTAGCATACTGCGTTGTGGAGGAGAGTGCGGCGTCTTGGCGAAGGAGGCGGAGCTTAAACGGATTAAGCCCCGCCTCCAACCGCAGAGCTCTGTCTGGATTGGCTCCAGGCCTCGGCGGGGAATAAACCACCGGAAGCGTCTGCTATGCTAGCTGACCAATCGATCAATCAAAGTATGATTATGTAACTCTAATAGGATGGGTTCTGTGTGTGTGTGTGTGTGTGTGTGTGTGTGTGGACGGGGCTCGAGTCTCTCCATCACCGCGACTTCCCGACATGTCGGGTGTAAATCACGGCGAGGAAACGCGGCGTGACGAGCCGCGGACAGGCTCGGACTCCAGAGGTTAGGCTCCGCCCCCTCCTTGGCGTCCAGGATTTATGGCGTGAGCGAGGAGCTTCCCACGCACAGCGGGGCTGACGCAGGAAATGAAAATCAAATGTGATTAATAGCTCAGCTGTTTCCACGGTCTGTGTGTGTGTGTGTGTGTGTGTGAGTGTGTGTTCAAAATCTATTCACCTATCCTCGACAGAAAAAGCCAATTAAAGCTGATATTATGCTAGAGGGCGGGGCTTAACTCAGACGGGTCATCTGTCAATCACAGCAACTGCCTGTCAATCACAGGGTTACCTGTCAATCACAGGGTCACCTGTCAATCACAGAGTCACCTGTCAATCATAGGGTCACTTGTCAATCACAGGGTCACCTGTCAATCAAAGGGTCACCTGTCAATCACAGGGTCACCTGTCAATCACAGACATCCAGCTGTTCACCTTCTCATTCAATGAACCTGCTGACCTATTTTGGATGGTGGGAGGAGGAAGGAGAACCTGGAGAGCATAGATAGGAAAGGTGTGTGTGTGTGTGTGTGTGTGTGTGTGTGTGTGTGTGTGTGTGTGCGCGCCCCCCAAGTGCTAGCTAGCCCCCCCGAAGTGACCGCATCCTTTTTCCAGGAATTAGAGCCGAACACGGCGTTCCCTTCTGTCACTCTGGCGTCCCGTCTCACCGGAGCGCGAGGCGTCCCTCCTGATGGCGTCGTAGTCGTGCCAGTCTCTCCGCCGAACGCCATCGCGGCGCGGCGAGCGTCCGTCCCTCGCCGGCCGGTCGGCCCCCTGTGGAGAAAGGGAGTCCCACGTTATCCACCCGACCTGCTGTCTTCAGGTAAAGAGGCCCTTCGTTCTCTTCTTCCCCTTAAAATCCCGCCATCGCTTTCCCTTCGAACCAACGTCCGCGCTCACTTGTCGCCGCTTGCGGAGGCCGGTCGCCATGACGACGGCCAATCGGGAAAAAGAAACAACCGGCTCCAACGGAAACCGATCGGATTTTCCGTCGATCGAAAACGAGCCGGAGCTCTCGGTGTGGATCCGCCCACCGGCGCCGTGACCGAGGATTCCCTGGCGTTCGCAACGCGTTTCGCCTCTCCTGAAAACGGCGCCCCGGAGACGGTTTTTTGGCGAGATCCGAAGAAATTAGCCCGGTTCACGTCTGCGCCCACCAGCTGCCGGAACGCAGACGGAAAGAAAAATGAAAACTTCCACCAGAGAAGTTCAAAAGTTCAACCTACTGGGAAAATAAGAGAAAAAAACAATCTATCTCTCGCTGGAACTTCTTTTTTGGCTTTTTTACTGTTCGCAGACGACGCTGCGACGTCGACTGGAGGAACATCTGGAGGACCTGGAGAGGAGAGGGATGAAGGTCCAGCGTGGATGAGAGGAACCCAGGAGGACATGAGGCTACGTGGGGCTGGAGATGGAGAAGCTGGAGGAGTTTAAGTACAGAGGGTCCAAAGTGGCTGAGAAGAAGCAGAGATGAAGGTTGAGGAGGTTGGAGTCCATCAGAGGACAACACACGGTAGATGTTCTGGACGCAACATGAGATGGTTTGGACACAGATGAAGGTTGAGGTTGGAGGAGGTCTAGAGGTGGACCAGAGAGGAGGTCCAGAAGAAGAGCATGTCTGATGATTGGTTGCGGTGACCCCAGAAGGGAGCAGAAAGGAGGACCTCCACGGCAAACAAGCCGTCGGAGGCCACGTTGCCTCCCAGCTCGGTGAGTCACCCTTCTCGTCGGGTGACTTCCGGCTGCTGAGCGGCGTGAATTAGGAGATCAAGGAACAATGGAGAAATAATTAGTTTGGTCGCAGGCGCCAATTTACCGAGCACTTCAGACGCAAAAGGCGGCGGCGCGAAACAACCGCCAATTAGAAATCAGGCTTGCGGATCAGGAGAAGGGACATGGAGACGGTAAATTAAGGTACATTGTATGTATCAGGAACAAAAAAAGAGGAAGCAATTTAGATCTCGCTCGCCGGAATCATCCAATCAGGTGCGATTCATGCCTCTTCGTCCCCGCCACACCGATGGGAACCTCCCACTTTGAGGCTCCACACCAGGGTTTCGGCGTCGGACGTTCACTTCGGGAGTCTCAGAGGCGTTTCAGAGTCCTGAATTCCCAGGGACATGTAAACGCAGCACGGGAACGCCGACATCCGCCTGAGCGCCGGGCCGAGGAGGCCGCATGCTGCTGCGCCGCTGTCAGCAGCTGAAACAAGGGGGATGATGAAGGATTATCTCACCTTATCTCATCTTAACTCCGCGGTGAAAGTATTTACTGCGATCCAAAGGTCACGTTAGCCCCCCCGCCCCCCGTCTCGGTGACACCCGCCTCCACATAATAGATTGCTTGTGATAAAACCGTTGGGGTAACGCGGGGAAACGGAAGGGTCGCGAGGCGAAACCGGTGGCGCGAGGACATCGCCCTTCTCGCCACGTCGCGCGCCGGTTTGCGCGATGAAGTCGTGCCCGAGTTGACATAAGATTGACAGGCGACGCGGCGCTCGCCCTGATCCGGCAAGGTTGTGTAATTCTTGCAGCATCCACATCCCGGAGGTGCGGTCAGGCGTTCAGAGGTTGCAGCTTCTTAACCCTTTCCCGGCTCTCGCTAAGCTAACCTCCCTTCTCGACGGGAAAGACTCCGGGTCCGCGATTGGGTGAAGGCGGCCTCGTACCCGACCCGGCTCCACCGCCCCGCCAGGGATCAGGACTTTCCCGAAGAGATACCGACCGTGTAATTGAATTAAATTAAAGGGATTAGCGAAGGGGTTAGCTCCACCTTTGGGCAAGAGGTTCTTAAGGAAGGTTGAACTTTCAAACGCAGCTTCTGCCGGGTCACATGGAGGAACCGTCGACACTTGCGGTTCCCCGCGGATCCGGCTCTTCGCATTTTGGATCCTGTATAAACACCCAGCTCTGGTTCCCGGCCAGACGTAGATCCAATATTTGTCAGACTCTCTTGAAGAAACAAGGCCTGCTCCACCTCGCCAGACGCCGTGGGAAGTAAACGGGCATGCAATTGGATGACGAGGAGAGTCTGATGCTAAGCTAGCATACAAACAATACAGAACGCTGATGTTCCAAGCCCCCGGACCACATCGAAAAAGCTCCAGAAGGGGCCGGACCGGTCGCCTGATCGGTACCAGAGGATCCAGATCACGCCGGGTGCTCTGCAAACCCCGCCCCCTTTTTGCGAACCTGTCATGGCGGCTCTCGGAATCGGGCCGCCGGCGGGGCTCGTCGAGTCGGAGCTGCTCTACTGACCTGGAAAGCAAACAAAAGCGAGAAAACTACACGGGAAAGAAAAGTAGCTCGCTCCAGTTTCTGCTCGACATCAGAGCTGGACGGAGCCAAACTCGGTTCAGCGGGTTGAAGATGCTCTTTGACGCACAGGTTTCAGAGTCGTCATGCCATTGTGCGAAGAACAATCAGGTATCGCGGCTTTTTCACCTTTTCCCCTCCTGCTTTTGGGGCAAGTTCATTGCCAACCATCTGATGTGGAACCACAAGTTCCCAAAGTACCTTGTAGAGACACTTGACAACTCTGAGAAGCGTCCAGCTAGGATTGGGTTCCAGGAAGTAGCCTCCTCCAGGGGAACCTTTTCTTTTTATTTTCCCACAGGTGGCGAGGAACCACAGAAGGTACCAGCGTAAGACGGACACCTTCGGCTTCAGCGCTACCACTGAAGAAGAAGAAGAAGAAGAAGAAGAAGAAGAAGAAGAAGAAGAAGAAGAAGAAGAAGAAGAAGAAGAAGAAGAAGAAGAAGAAGAAGAAGAAGAAGAAGAAGAAGAAGAAGAAGAAGAAGAAGAAGAAGAAGAAGAAGAAGAAGAAGAAGAAGAAGAAGAAGAAGAAGAAGAAGAAGAAGAAGAAGAAGAAGAAGAAGAAGAAGGGGGAAAGGACACGGACAACATGGTGCTGGAAGCTGCCGCAGAGTTGGACATCACGGTTTCACCATGTAAACAACACCGTTAGCCGTTAGCCAACGACGCACTTATGGGCCAAAATGTAGATGTTCCTGTGAGAGCCCTGAAAACCCCTCTGAGGTGTAGCAGGACAGAAAACATCTGACCACAGAAGCGTTTCAAACAGCTGGAAATGGGCGGGGCTTATGAGTTCCACCAATCAGCAAGCACCTATGAGTTCCTATGGAACTGTTAAAAGATTTCAGAGTCGGAGCTCCTATGGTTCTAGGAGATGAGGTCCAGTGTCCCTTGTTCCTCCGCTGTCCAGAAGCACCGGGATACGACCTTGTTCCGGAGGAGGTTCCGGGAACCTTCAGAAAGTTCCCACAGTTGTAAAGGGTACTGATGTCATCCAGCTGAAGCCTCTGAAGAAGTCGGAAGACTCCAGGAGCGACTGTGCATCGTGTATTTTCCCTCCCGGCATAAAAAGATTGAATCTACCGGACGAGATCGAATCGCGCCAACCTTCTCGGGCCTCCGGAAAACAACAGTCCGTCGGCGTCCCGGCTCACGCTCGGGAGCCGGTCCAAGTTTTTCGGTGGTTCATTCCATTCAGGCTTCTGTGTTTGCGTTCCCGTCCGTCCGGCGGGAGCTGGCTGCTCGCCGGGCGCCGCGGCGGGCCGAGTGCTTACATTCTAATCTACCCTCGCGAAATAATTCAAAAACAAATCGATCAGACGACCTTGTCTGGTCGCATTGATCGGCGCCCCCCCTCGCTCCCCTCCTGGTTCCGCGGTGGAACTTCGCTTCCCGACGAGGCGGCGAGGGGGTTCGAGCCCCGAAGGCGGCCCGGACGCCGCCGCCGCGCGAAGGAACCCCGACGTTATCGAACCTTCCCGTCGTGAAATGTTGCTTCTCCAAACCCCGCCCGCCCCCCGCCGCCGAACTGGGGCGAACCAGAGGCTGCTGAAATCACTCATCCGCTGGATCTTCTTTTTTCTCTCGGTGACCTCTACGGAGGGGATTTTCAGATTAGGACAAGCCTCTGTGAAGCGCCGGCTGCCGAGCCTCATTTCTATGCTGCAGTGGTGCAGCCGTTAATCTGCCCGACAGCAGATTATGTTTGCTATTCGGTCAGATCGGGCCGGATTGGTGCCGCCGCCGCCGGGGGGGGCGAGGGGTTCAGGCTCTCGGCAGATGTCGCAGGACATTACGCACTAATTCGGCACCATCCCGAGCACCAAAACACGAAATGTTTTCTTTCGGTTTAAGACCTCAGAGGTGCAGCGGATACAGAAGCAAACCCGCCACTTCCGACCGTCTTGGAATCGTTGGACTCCGAAGGACCGTGGATCCGCCGCCCCCAAAACCCGGAACGTTCCTTCTTTCCGATGTGAAAAGAGATGCGGCGGAGTCGCCCGCCCCTCGGTAGCGCCTCCGATTGATCGAAGCCTCGCCCTGGGCTCTGCCTCGCAGGTGCGAGTCTTTCAAATTTAAAAAGTACGACGACCTCGACCGGAGACCGATGACCTCACGGAGAAGGAAGTGAACTTTGGGCAAGGATGCCTTCTGGATCTTTATCAAAGTGCAAAGCTCATGGCCACCTTGTTGACTTCGGAGTGCACACGTTCCTCCGGGCCCAGAAGACAAAGGCCCCATGTGGCAGAAAAAGTGAAAAGCACTTAGATCGAGTGTGTTGGTCTAAATAAAAATGTGTCACCGTTAGTCCATAAGCCCAAGATTACGACTCACAGTCTTTGCGTCCAAGGGGATTCGCATCCGCGCCTTCAGAAAGTAACGCTCGGCCGCAGGGTCGAGGTAAAAATACGCCGGTGTGAAACCCAGCGGGGTGTGAGTAACGCAAAGGAACACCGGAGAATATCATTCGGCGCATGTCCGTGACTGGGACGCAAAACATGGCTGCCCAGAGGGCGAGGTGTCGCCCTTTAAAAGGCGTACAAGAGGTGTCGGACAGGAACCCGTCCCCTCGGGTCCGCCGGGCGGTAGCCTAACTCCGGCGGACGGCTGAGGCCGCGGCCGCGGGGATCGGCGGAGGCGATTTGAAACCACGGTATGTCCGGTCTGAACTCCAGGGTCAACGCTGCCCCTGTCTGACAGCCAGCTGCTCTTTCTCCTCTCCGCCCTCTCCAGGCTCCCACCTGTCCCGCTCCCCGTCCTCCACCTTCGGACCGCTCCGTTGCCAAGTCAATTTCCCCGGGTATGTCCCGGTCCGTGACACGGTAGCGACCGCCAGCTGGCGCTTTCTCTAAAAATAGTCGGCGGCGCCGGAGCAGCCGGCCTTCACCTGCGTCTCGGAGGAGAAGCGCAGGCGTAGCCTTCGGCTCAGACCGCCTCCACGGCAAAAAGGGGTAGAAAAAAACAAAAATTGTTTTTTTTTTTGGCTACATCAAACCGACGTGGCCCGGATCATAACGGATGCCTCTTTGGCTACCTTTCGCCAAATTTCGCCTTTGTAAAATCTACCAGGGAGGGTTCCTGATGTCGCAAACAATCCATGGATTGTTGACGGCAGATGTTTTGTGTAGAAGGTCGAGGTCCATCGCAGGGTCAGCTGTCACATGGAGGTCCATACATCTATATATATCTACGCCCACTTTGCTCTTCAGGGCTTTTTGGACAACGGGTGTAGGAGGACTCAGGGAGAACTCAGGCGGGGGCAAATCTCCAAGGCACTTCTCCGTGGGTCGACCGGCGGCATCAAACCGGGAACCTTCTGGATTGCGACGACAAAGCATACCCTTCTTGGAGTCGACATTCCCTGTAGATTTGAGAGAAAAACCCGTCGGGACTTGTTTCCCCGACCGTCCTCCACCCGCGCCGCCCCTGCCGCCGCCCACCCCCCCGACAAATGTTTGACTTTTTCTCTGATACTGCCCTGATCTTTCTGGCAAACAACTGTAGCCGAGAGCAAACGGAGGCGGGCGGAGGGAGGGAGGGGTTGATTCATTTGCTTTCAGATAAATATCTTCCCGGCGAAGCGGAGGGTGATGGAGGGGAAAGAAAAGCAGTGAAATCTCGGGTAAAGGACAAAGGAATCCGGAGGGAGCGAAGAAAGTTCTTGGGGGGGGAACAAACATTTCGGCGGCATTCGGAAGAAAAAAAATGAGAAATTTTCCGCTTCCCCGAACGAACTCCGCTTGTTTCCCGGCATCAAAAACAGAGCGTTAACCCGGGATGTGGATCCGTTTCGGATCTCAAACGACCCCCCGTCCGTTAGGAGACCGGTCTCCCGGCAGCGGTCATTATCCGCGGACGGCGAGGCGGCGCGCCGGACAAAGGCGGCGGCAGATGGCGGCTTCCTCCGCCTCCTGCGGGCGCCGAACTGTCCGGCGTTCTTGGACGCCTGACGCGCAAACAGAGGGAGAAGAGAGTTCCATGTGTCAGCCCCTCGTAGGAGGTGCGTTCTGCGGAGAAACAGTGAGTCAGTGTTTATCTTCGTCGCCTTCGGCGCCGACGGCTCGCCTCTCCGAAGCAAAACGCCACCGCCGCCGCGTTTAGGGCGCTAATTGATTCTTTCTTTCCTAGTCAAAGCCCTGTTCGGGCAAAGACGGGAAAACGGGTCGGAACCCGGGAACGTGACTAGAACATTTGGACGGCGGAGTCGGAGCGCGTGGAGTCGCCCGGGCGCGGCGCCACTTCAAGTCACAAATGAAGTTTTAACAGGAGACGCGGGGGTGATGGATGGTGACGGATGTGCGCGGCGGCTCGGGCGGTGATTTATAGCTGCGTTGGCACCGTGGCCTCCCCTGGCCGCCGTCCAGACACCACCCAGGGGGAATCGGGGGTAGGGGGTGGCTGCAACCAGCTGCTTGTCGTTAACATCGCGGTGACAGGAAGCAGAGTAAAGGGTATCGCCCGAGCCGGGAACCAGGAAGTCGTCGGAAGCGGCGCCGGACCTCGGAGCGGTCGTGGCACGGGACGGGTGACCGTCCTCGACAAGGGCCGTAGAATCAAGCGACGTCCCCGTACCTTCGGGAACAGACCCCAGAACAGCGTCACCACCTTAAACGACCAAAGGCGCGGGCCGGTGAAGTGTCCGATCCGATCGGCACTCGTCCCCGGTCTTGCCGCTGACTCCCCCTTCGCTCCCCCTTCCCCCTCGACCTTTCCCCCGGCTTCCCCCTCCGGGAGCAGATCTCTCAGTCTTATCTCTTCATGCTACTGACCCCGCTCTGGCCCCACTCAGCGTCGGTGGCCGGGCGCCACAGCGAGGAGGGGGGGGTTGCATAATGACAAGTGGATCTGTTATCTCTTCATCCCCCCCAACCCCCATACAGCCAGATGCAATGCAGCGCTGTGCCGAGCCCAGGGAGTCTATGGGCCGGGCGCTTCTTCCATATCGATGGACAGCCGGCGAGGGGCGGGGCTACAACTCCTCTGGAAGACACTTGTCAATGTTCGACGGCAACGACAGTGATCGGCCAATGGGGACGGTCGCTCCGCTCGCGGCAGATGGCTATCGATCACCGCCATAGGGGCCGTGTTGGGGTTTGGATCAGAGCAGATGACAATTAGATGAAAATGAGTTCCGGTCACCGGCGGACGGTCACGTGATGCTGTGGTTTCCGTGACAACGCCACCTTTCCACCTCGACTCTTAGATCTTTCTCCAGATCGTCCGTTCATTTTGCGCACCTTCTGCCCGGCACATGGGAACCCACTCCACAGAGAAGACCCTGGCGGAAAGGGACCGGCGGGGGTGTTGGCCGGCGCGCCGCCATGACACCCCAAAAGGAAGCCGAGGCCACGAGAAGCTATGTGTTCTTGTAGTTTTGAGAGGAAGATGGAAGGAGCCCGAGCAGGAGAACCCAGAACCACATGAACCATCCATCCATAGTGCTGACCGTAACAGGGATGCTGATTTTCACTGGATTGCAAGACTCAGGAACGGCGGGAGGGCGGTATGATTTCTGTCTAGAAGCCGCAGACCTTCACAAATGTACTATTGACGAAGATTTCCAACCCCGGACAAAAGGCAGCCGCCCGCCGTCGCCCCGCGCAGCACATCTCGTGCATCGATTGCGACGGTGAATAACCGGGCTGCCGGCGAGAGGCGGCGCAGGTTAGTCATGATACTCTATTCTGGACTGGTGGGGAGGGGAACGGGCGCAGCGAGCTGGACAGCAGGAAATAAAAGGATGCATGTGTGTGTGTGAGCGTGGATTGTAGAGAAGGACGAGTGCCATCAACGCCGTCGGAAAAATAACGGGCATACCGTCGGCGCAAACACGAGGTATGGCCGAGGTCCTAGAGGGCGGGCGAAGCGGAGTGACCCCGCTGGTACTTGGGAAATCAAAAGGGGATCGTTCTGGAAATCACTTCGCCCTTTGCCGATGATCCATCTGCCGCGAACGGCGTGGGGAAACGCAAAAATAGTTGAAGGTGGGGGAGGTTGTCCCCCCCCCCGATGAGCATCCAGGGTGGCTCGGGGGGCGCTGGAAGGCCTCTACGCTTGATCAAAGCCTGGTAAACACACAGATCACATCACCTGCTGCTTTCTGACAAGCGTCTCGGCGAGGAAGGCCGTGGTCTGACGGGGCGACTTCTGCCAGAGACGGCGCCTCAGCCTTCAAACGGCAGCTCAGAGGCGTCGGCGTGGCCGCGGCCCCGACCGCGGGGACTACAAAACGCCTGCCGCCGCTTCAAATCTGTCCTCTGAAGCTCTGTGAGCCGCAGGAAACATCTAGGATCCGGTGAAAACAGACGCAGCCGGTCGCACATGGAAGCGTGGGGGGGTCGGGTGGCGGCAGCGGCGGCCCGATGGCGAGAGACGAAAGGCTTTTATTCTGGCCTGGATCATTTTCCTGGGTGAGGAACACTGATCAAAACACCCAGGACAACGGTGGGAGTGATGGAACACACACACACACACACACACTGGTACTACCTTGTAGGTCTTCTTAACAGCCAGTTGTCTGAGGCATTAAACTGTCATGCATAGGGTTCATCAGTCAGGTACCCTTGGGGCATCCTTACAGAACTACCATAATATGGGGTATCAGAGAACCTCTGAGGACCGCGGGGGCAGTGCAGACCCAGCATGGGAATGGGAGGGTGGCGGACAACTAGTACAAAACCCGAGTTGATGGATGCCACCATAAACTGATCCTGAATCCAAGTAAGGGGCAGAGGGAACCTCAGATGGAAAATCAACCACAAGTCATCAATTCCAGGAGGAACTTGTACAGGAAGATACCGAGGGCCTTGTTGTTGCTGCTCGTCGGCAACACTCGCACAACCGTCAGCACCGTACTTGCAAATAAGGCAGACACTATCAGAGCACGCTCGGACCGATCCTGACGGACTGGGTTCAACCTCAACCGTCCGGTGCGCCTGTGCTCTCAAGGGGACCCCGGTTCAAGAATGCCATTCCGGGATTGGTCGGTCATACAAGGGAAAGTCTCTGGTTTGGAGTTGTCAACACGGACGAGCTTAACCTGGATACAAGAACCGCCGGTTCGTTACCGCGAGGGTGCCTCCTTAGATACGCCATCCCCGGGGTATTACCCCGTCTGGCTTTATGGGGCTCCTCTGCTGCCCGACTGCCTTAGCGACAGACGGCTAACACAATAACTTCCTTACGCAGCACCACCCTCGTCTCTCAGCGCTCGCCTGGCAGCAGAGCAGATTTGTTTTGGGGTTTTCTACTATCTGTTCTGTCCCGTATCCGCTTTCGCCGCCGTCTCCCGGCAACCCCCATCCCTCCCCCGCCCCCCTCCAGCGAGGCTTCAGGAGCAGAGTTACACCGCACCGCGCTTGTAAGGCTCCTTTTCCATCATGTTGTCAGACATTAATTACAACCTGAGCCAGTCGGTGACATAAAAACAAGCGGCGGGTGACTTTGAGCGAGGCGGCGGTGGCGGCGCCTCGTATCCAATCAATACTCCGATAGCCTTCCTCCCTGTTAATGCGGCCCCGAAGACTCCCTGAGAAAGGGGAGCTGGTTTATTAATATCGGAAATATCCCGTGAAATGTCACGGCGGCCCTTCAGTCCATTAACGCTTGTCCGGGCTCGCCGAGTTAAGTTGGCTACTCACTCATCAATTCCATCTCCGGCAATGATTAGCATCTGCGGGAGATTACAGTGTGCGGCTGTTTCGGCTCGATCAGCAAAATGTTCTTGCTAACGTTTCATCAACCACGGGCCCCTGGGTGGCGCCGCGGTGCAAAGATCAGCGCTGTACCAAAAAACGTCCAGGTAAAACATGATCGCACCGAACGGTACCAAAGTAGTTCTCGCTGATGTGGAACCCTCGCCGAGACTCTTGGAGTCTCCACATTCTCAGGTCTAGGGTTTGTCATCCGACAGACCGGCCAACCCGATACTCAGAGTACTTCTGGGTACAAGCACTGGGTCCGGATCGATCTCTGGCCCGGGGAGGCTAGCATCTCATAGTGCTAACTGGAAGTTAGCATACCAGAGCAGGAGGACAGAGGTAGCTGTCCAAATAGCACCTTGACATCACAAGGGAACATCATCTGTTCTCCTTAAGGAGGCGCCGTGCCCAATCTTCTGCTTCGGAAGGAACTCCGACCCGGTGCCCTCAAGGTTCTCACGGGTTCTCACGGTTAGCCGGTGAGAGATTGGGCGACCCCTTCGCTTCAAGGACGCCGAAGGCCTGGTGACTCCGCCGACGCAAACGCGGTGACAGCAGAGACGGCGAGTCAATCCTGGGTTACGTTCGATCGCGATGTTGTTCAGAGGGGAATAGAAAATCTCAGGACTACGCTCGCCTCATCGTCATGATCATAGAAATTTCTGGATTCCAACACAGGAACAAGGCGTGAAGGCACCGCAAACACCAGCGCCGACGGGGAAAGAGCGAGCAGCGGTTGGCACTCGCCTCCGGATCCGTCCTCCCTCACGCTCGGCTGATTAAACCATCGTGACGGCTGTTTGCCTCTTCACCTGTTTTCTTTTTTTTTTTCCTCCCCGCCGTTCAGCGGGCGGGCGGGTGGATGGCGAGGGGGCGGAGCCAGGCGGTGACGCGGAAAAGAATTCACTTTGTCCTCGGTGGAGATAAACGTTGAACTTTCATCTGACGCCCGCTAAACAAACAGGAACCCGTCTTAACTCACAAGCCTTGACAAATCACTTGGAGGAGAAGGTGAGCTAACAGAGGGATCCACTGGACGGCAGGCGGAAGGGAGGCGTGTTCTCCGAGGGGAAGGAGGCCAAAGGTACCTTGATGGAGGAGGACGAGTGCAGGGTCCGTTAGGGGCGGAGCCAACCGGGGACATCCTCCTCCTCGGCGCCGTTACCAGGAAGAAGCAGCCGAAGCCTCGGGGAAACCCGACAAGAGTTTGGACCCTGACGCGTTCCCGTGGGTTTATTGGTTTCGGTTTCCCCCCCGAACGCCGTTGTTGTCGGTTGTCCGACGGGACGGGAACCGAGGTAGAACTGACATGCCAAGAAGTGGAACCGCTCTAGTTGACGTGGTTCTGCTCCCGTGAATGGGAAGGTTCTCCTGACGGGAACACTTCAATCAACCTGCTTGTTTTTTGAAGATCAATGGGCCGAACTGGCGTCGGTGTCCTGATGGCAAGGGAACCTTTTATCCAGATTGGATGTTATCCATCAACCGCTGACTGGCCCGAAAAGCGAATCCGAAGGAGGATCCACCTGACGGGGGGTTCCGAGCCTCGGCTCTCCTCTCCCACGCCACCTAGAACCTCACCAGACCTTTGAGTCCTGCTCCTCTAGAAGAGTGTGACCGGAGGGCGAGTGATGAAGGTCAAAGGTGGAACGGGAAATGGGGTTCTGCGACATTGAACTGAACCGAGACCTCCTGCGGTTGCCGACCTTCTGGTCATCTCAGATAGTGAGACCCCCACCTTCATGACAACCATCCAACTCCTTCTTCTTCTTCGGGCTTTTCCCCTCAGGGGTCTCCACAGCCAACCCACCTCCTCCATCTAACCCTATTCTTGGATCCTCCTCTCTCACACCAACTACCTTCATATCCTCTCGCACAACATCCATCTATCTTCTCTTTGGTCTTCCTCTAGACCTCCTGCCTGGCAGCTCCACCTTCAGCAACCTTCTACCCAGTTCTTCTCCACCGTTTGGACATGAACAGAGGAGTATTCATGTCCAAACCATCTCAGTCATCACTTTGTCTCGGTCATACATGTCCTGCACCCCTGTGACAAAGTCTTCTTCTCCTTTGGGCTTTTCCTTACAGGGGTCTCCACAGCCAATCAACCTCCTCCATCTAATCCCATTCTCTGGATCCTCCTCTCTCACACCAACTACCTTCATATCTTCTCTCACAACATGCATAGATCTTCTCTTTGGTCTTCCTCTAGACCTCCAATTCAAGCATCCGTCTAGCAATATATTCACTCTCCCTCCTCTGTCCATGACCCAACCATCTCTGACCTTCTCTCCAAAACATCTAACATGTGCCGTCCCTCTGATGGACTCATTCCTGATCTTCTCCATCCTGGTCACTCAGAACCTCAATATCTTCATCTCTGCCTCTGGTCTTTTGGTCCTTGTCCCTGAAACGACCATACAACTCCAGTACCGCTAGATGTTACCTAGCCACTTGAGTCACGACTGCTGCTATTGGTGGACAGAAAGGAGGCTGTCGATCCCCCCCTTCCGGAGCTATCGCTACGTTAGCTAACCAACATACGACGTCATGCTAGCCGTTGAGTGCGATGCGCTTCCTGTCGGATCAAACCCGGCGGGGAACGGGAACGCTCGGTCCGTCTCGCCGGTACACAAAGCACAGAGCGCCGTGCACGTGCACATGCATGTGCGCGCCCCTCAAAGCCTCCATTCACAGGCCGTTTGGCTGCGACTGAACCGGAGGAGCCGCCGCCGCCGCCGCCGCGTCAAGACAAAATACAAGATGTATTTAAATTGATTGGATCAAACTAAATAAAATGCTGAATGTTATATCTCTTTGAAAAATATCAATAAATAAATGCAATACCGCCAAACATCCAATAGCCTGCTTTTTACATTTAATGTTTTAAAGTCCAGCGGGTGAAAAATATAAAAATAGAGGTTTAACCTCGCCTTCGTTTGCTCTCTTTGTTTTTTAAGTTTACTTTGTTACCGGCTGGTGACCGTAACAAACATGTGGATGTTAAAGGTGAAATAAAAAGGTTGTAAATCACCTGCATATAGGATTTTATCTTTTAATGTTTTTATTACTGCTGTTATGCTTGGATTGAGTTAAACCGGCGGTAAATGTACCGGGTCCCTGTTAATTATGAATGAAGGGCCTTTATTTTCTAATATTACTCCATTCATTCTGCTTGAAAGAAATTATTGGATTTTTTTTTTTTTTTTTTTTTTTTTAAGATTCTGAGATAATTTTCTCATTAATTCGGAGATAAAAGACATTTGAAAATTTTTAATTTTTAATTTTTGTTCCCCCCGGTGAAACTTTTCTCACCGCTGTTTATCAACTCTTTAATTCATTAAAAAAAAAAAAAAGAAGCGATGAAGCTGATTAGTCGGCGGTCGACGATTCTTGTCATCACTCGCTTGTTCGCCAGCTTAAATTAATTGATCAAAATAAACGGATAAATGAAATAATAATTTAACAGGGACCCTCAGGGTTCTACAGCAGGACCTGGACCTGCAGGAACGTCCCACACGTCCAGGGTTCTGCTGAACCTCCAGGAACCCAAACACTGACATGTTCTAAGTTCTGCTGACAGGAAACATGGCCGCCTCAGACTTTTAAAAAAACTACAACTCTGCCGGGGAACTACTCACTTCCGGTGGACGGACTTCCGGTCGCACGTCACGCTATTCCAGTAGAAGAAACTGAAGAAGAGGAGAAGTGGTCCTTCTTCTTCTAGAGGGGGGGGGCGCTGATACCCGGATGATGACCCCCCTTTAAAAAAATTAAATTAAATTAAATTAAATTAAAACTTTTAAAGAATATGAACCAATCAGCTGGAAGGAGATGGTCTCCATGGCAGGCGCGGGGGAGGGGGGTACTTCCGGCCACAACCTGTTGTGCGTGCGCGATGTTGCGGGACGTGGGTCGGACCTTGAACGCACCGCCACGGGCACGCGGACGTGCACCCCCAAACACACCCACCCACCCACCCACACATACATACAAACAGAAAAACAACTTCCCCGTGCATGCACGAGCACGCAGGCGAAACAGATACACGCAACGAGCAAGCGCGCGTCCGTACGTGCACGGGTCCGTGAACGCAACTTCCCGAAGTCGGCGGTCCGGCCGTAACTTCGCCGCGGCTACGTGGCCCCGCCGCGGCCGGGGGGCCTGCGGGGGGGAGAACCGCAAACACGCACACGCGCATGCACGCACACACACACACACGCTCAGCATGGGAATGCGATAGTCTTTCCGCGCGGGCGGATGCGGAGGAACCGGAACGCCGTGATCCCCCTCACCGCCACCGGCTTACCTGCATCGGGGCGCCGCCGGGGACCGGACCGCCCGCCGCCGCCGCCGCCGCCGCCGCCGCCGCCGCCTTCCCGTCCGGCGGGCTGTCGACCCCCCGGTCCTTGTAGAGCGACCACAACCCGACGTTCGGGAGGAAAAGCAGCGCGGCGACGAGCAGCCCGGCGACCTGAAGCAGCCTCTTCTCCTTCCGCCTCATGGCTCCGGGGCTCCGCGGCTCCTCCGGGGCTCCGCCGGGGCTCCTCCTCCGCTCCTCCGCGCCGCGGTAACTTTCAGTCCGGCTGGGAGGCTGGACGAGCCGGCGCACTGGCTGCCAACCCTCCGCCGGCACCGGCCGCCGCCGCTCGGGGGCGCTCCGGCCGCCCGGCCGGCGAGGAACACAACAACAAGAAGAAGAATAAGAAATTAAAAAAAAAAAAGGAGTAAACTTCTCTTCGAAATCCTCGCGGTTGAATTAATTCCCAAATTTATCGTGTGAGAGGAAAAATAAAAAATGATGGCAAAAGTATTTCGTGTCACTTCCGGGTTCTTCGTGCCGGCGTGCGCGCGCGGGGAGAGAAGCGGAAGTATAAGGCCCCCGCGTTGCGTTCAAGTGCGACTCGGAAATTAGAGCTTCGACCAAAAATCGCCGGGAAAATAAGTCCGGTTATTTTTCCCCCGAGTCTGTTTATATCCAGAACTAATTAGCAGGGTTTCTTCACTGGGTTTGGAATATATTTAATTCTTCTTCTCTTTTGACAAAGTAATCGAAGCGGCCGCTGTGTTTGACAAAAATAAACCGTACTCATCATAGAAATCAATGAACGAAAGGAGTCCGTTTCAAGTGCTGCTAAAGTAATACAAATGATAACAATAATAATAATAAAATAAGGAAACGGATACGTGACACACACACACACACACACACATGAGCAGATAAACAGTATCTGCAGATCGATGGGTTTAGGAGATGGAGGTGATGATGTCACACGGCGGCGTGTCAGTGATGGGGATATTTTTCCGTCGGTGTCACGATGACCTTTGACCCCGAGCTCCCGTGCAGGTCTGGACGGTGTGGATGATCAGGTGGAGGCCGGATGGAGGCGGGGTGGAAGTGGGGTGGAGGTCAGGTGGAGATCAAGTGGAGGTTGAGTGGTTTAGAGGTTGGATGCAGGTCAGGTAGTGGTCAGTTGGAGATGGAGTGGAGGTCCACTAGAGGCGGATGGAGACAGGGTGGAGGCACTTTGGAGTTAGTTGGAGATCTGACAGTGTCTGGATGGAGGTGGGGTGGAGGTTGAGTGGAGATCAGGTGGAGGTTCAGTGGAGGCAGTTTAAAGGTCAGATGCATGTCAGGTAGTGGACGGTTGGAGGTTGGGTGGAGGTCCACTAGAGGTGGGCGGAGACAGGGTGGAGGCACTTTGGAGGTTGGCTGGAGATCAGATAGTGTCTGGATGGAGATCAGGTAGAGGTTGAGTGGAGGTGGTTTAGAGGTTGGATGGAGGTCAGGTAGTGGTCAGTTGGAGCTGGAGTGGAGGTCCACTAGAGGCGGATGGAGACAGGGTGGAGGCACTTCGAAGGTTAGTTGGAGATCTGATAGTGTCTGGATGGAGGTGGGGTGGAAGTTGAGTGGAGGTCAGGTGGAGATCAGGTAGAAGAAGAGTGAAGGCCAGGTAGAGCTCAGGTGGAGATCAAGCACAGGTTGAGTGGAGGTGGTTTAGAGGTCAGATGCAGGTCAGGTAGTCGCCGTTTTGAGGTTGGGTGGAGGTCCACTAAAGGTGGGCGGAGAGAGGGTGGAGGCACTTTGGAGGTTGGTTGGAGATCAGATAGTGTCTGGATGGAGTCGGGGTGGAGGTTGAGTGGAGGTTGGGGAAGGACAAGGTGTTGAGGCAGGGTGGTGGTTATTGGAGGTCAGGTGGAGATCAAGTAGAAGAAGAATGAAGGCTGGGTGGAGCTCAGGTGGAGATCAGGTGGAGGTTGAGTGGAGGCAGTTTAGAGGTCAGATGCAGGTCAGGTAGTGGCCGGTTGGAGGTTGGGTGGAGGTCCACTAGAGGTGGGCGGAGACAGGGTGGAGGCACTTTGGAGGTTGGCTGGAGATCAGATAGTGTCTGGATGGAGGTCAGTTGGTGGTTGGTTGGGGCTCAGGTGGAGATCAGGTAGAAGAAGAGTGAAGGCTGGGTGGAGGCAGTTTGGAGGTGCGGTGGAGGTCGGGTGATGTTGGACACATGAGTTGACACTTGCCATCCAGGATTCAGGATGTTTGTTTGCGCGGTCGCCAACCTGCTGTTGGCAGGCGTTGGTGGAGTTGGGCTGAAGGTCTGGAGGTCTGGTGGTCTGGAGGTCCGGAGGTCTTGGGGGGGGATTAGAGGGCGGCCTAATCCTCGCCGTAATTGCATTATCTCATGTTTCATAGCAGCTGGGAGAAGCAGATTAGTGATGCAGCGAGGGTGGAGCTCAGCGGGGCGCCGCTAAGGATTAATGGCTGCTCTGTGGAGGGGGGGGGGAATTTAGGAGGGGATGTTCATGGATGGAGATGGAGATACAGCAGGTTGGAGGTCATGGAGGTCCAAGAAGGTGGAGCCAAACCAGGCCGTCACAGCGGGAGAGGCGGGGCTTAACAATCCAGACACCTGTCAATCAGAGTCACCTGTCCATCATGGAGTCACCTGTCAATCACAGGCTCACCTGTCAATCACAGGCTCACCTGTCAATCACAGAGTCACCTGTCAATCACAGAGTCACCTGTCAATCACAGAGTCACCTGTCAATCACAGAGTCACCTTTCATGAACTGGTGACTGTTGAAGGAAGATGGAGAACCTGGAGAACCCAGGTAGGAGAACATGGAGACCCTCCACAGTTGCCCAGGTAATGCCCCCCCCCCCCCCCGCCATGAATAATGGAATAATCCATCCCCCCCCAAAGCCCCTCCCTGTTGCCCGCGGTAACCAACGTCCCGCCGCCGCCTCCCCTTCGATAAACAATTAGCGACCGCGGCGCCCGGGTCAGGAGAACACAGGCCATCGATTGGTGGGGAGACACGTGTGTGTGTGTGTGTGTGTGTGTGTGTGTGTGTGTGTGTGTGTGTGTGTGTGTGTGTGTGTGTGTGTGTGATAACCCCTCCCAAGCGCTGAGTCGTGGTTGTTTCCCAACAGGAGGGAAAAAGGAAATGAGCAATTATCCCTTCTTTTTTCATTCCCCTCTTTTTTCTTGTGTGTGTGTGTGTGTGTGTGTGTGTGTGTGTGTGTGTGTGTGTGTGTGTGTGTGCTCATTTCATTGATTTCTGATGAGCATCTTTCCTTTCCTTTGTTCCACTAGATGTTTCCGGATTCTGATCCAGCGTCCAACTGGGTTCTCTGTTTGTGTTCTCCATGTTCTCCATGTTCTCCATGTTCTCCATGTTCTCCATCCTCTCCATCCTCTCCATCCTCTCCATCCTCTCCATCCTCTCCATCCTCTCCATGTTCTCCATGTTCTCCATGTTCTCCAACTGCACGACCAGGATGTAAGTCTTAAGAACATTTGCTTTGTGTTTGATCAGGCAGCCGAGACAAACCTGAGGGGAGGAGAAGGTCCAGGAGAAGGTCCAGGTATCCGTCAGGCAGCAGAACATGTCTGAAGCACTCTAGTTCTACCTGGTGGAGCAGGAGAACATGGAGGGAACCCGGGGAAGAACAGAGGTGGAGGAGGAGGTGATGGAGGAGGTGGAGGAGAGCTGCAGTCGTCGTGGAGATGGCTATGTTTCCGCCAAGGTCGTTGAGTGTGGAGAGTCCATGAAGTTCCCTGTCTCTCCAACTACTGAAGGCCTGGTTTCTCCTCCCACGTTCTCGGCTCCTTATCTCCTGCAGAGTGAACGGCGTGCGTCGGCAGAGGTCTAATCTGATTGGACGTCGTGTTAACGGCGATACCGAACGGGGGAGGAAAAAAAACCCGAACGGATCTCATTGGTTTTCTCAGAAATTACATTTGGGACGAGCTGAGCATGAAGATGTAAACAAATCATCTCCTTACATTGCAAAGGAAGTCCATAAACAAAGATCAATCCTAAGATCTCTGGCTTTACAAAATACTTTAGAAGTATTGTGTGACTACCTGCCCACTTGACTACCAGACCACCTGACCACCTGACTATCTAACCATCTGATTACTTGACGACCCAACTATCCCCGTGTGACTACCTAACCACCATACCGCCTGACGACCTGACCTACTGACTCTGACCACCTGACTCAGATGACGGGACCAATTGATTATCTGGCCACCTGACTACCTCACTACCTGACCACTTGACTATCTATCCACCTTGACAACTCAACTATCCAAATATAACTACCTGACCACCTGACCTACTGACTCTGACCAACTGACCACTTGACTACGTGGCCACCTGACTACTTGACTACCCAACTATCTAAATATGAATACCTAAGCACCAGACCACCAGACTACCTGACACCTGCAAACCTGACTACCCAACCACCTGACTTAGACTACCTGACCACTTGACCATCTATCCACCTGATTACTTGACTACGCAACTATCCAAGCATGACTACCTAACCAGCAGGGCACCTGACTACCTGACCACCTAACTTTGATTACCTGACCACTTGACTATCTAGCCACCTGACTACTTGACTATCGAACTATCCAAATATAACTACCCGACCAGCTGAAAACCTGACCATCTGCAAACGTGACTGACCGATCCCCTGACTTTGAGTACCTGATCACCTGACCACTTGACTACGTGGCCACCTGTCTACTTGACTACCCAACTATCCAAGTATGACAACCGAAACCACCAGACCGCCAGACTACCTGATCACCTAACTTTGACTACCTGACCACTTGACCATCTAACTATCTGACTACTTGACTACCCAACTACCCATGTATGACTGCCTAACCACCAGGCCACCTGACTACCCGATCACCTAACTTTGATTACCTGACCAATTGATTGTCTGGCCACCTGACTACTTGGCTACCTGACCACTTGACTATCTAGCTCCCTGAGTACTTGACTATCTAACTATCCAAATATAACTAGCTGACCAACTGAATACCTGACCATTTGCAAACCTGACTACCTGATCACCTGTCTTTGAGTACCAGACCACCTGACCACTTGACTATGTGGCCACCTGACTACTTGACTACCCAACTATCCAAGTATTACTACCTAACCACCAGGCCACCTGATTTTGACTACCTGACCAATTGACTGTCTGGCCACCTGACTACTTGGCTACACAACTACCCAAGTATGAGTGCCTTACCACCAGACCACCAGACTACCTGCCCACCTGCAAACCAGACTACCACATCACCTAACTTTGAGTACCTGACCACCTGACCACTTGTCTATGAGGCCAGCTGACTACTTGACTACCCAATTATCCAAGTATGACAACCGAACCACCAGACTACCTGATCACCTGACTTTGACTACCTAACCTTTTGACTATCTAACCATCTGGCTTCTTGACTACCCAACTACCCAAGTGTGAGTACCTAACCACCAGGCTACCTGATCACCTGACTTTGAGTACCTGACCATCTGACTACTTGACTACTTAACCACCTGACTACTTGACTACCCAACTACCCAAGAATGAGTGCCTAACCACCAGACCGCCAGGCTACCTGATCCCCTGACTTTGAGTACCTGACCACCTGACCACCTGACCACTTGACTACTTGACCACCTGACTACTTGACTACCCGACTACCCAAGTATGAGTACCTAACCACCAGACACCAGACTACCTGATCACCTGCAAACCAGACTACTTGATCACCTGACTTTGAGTACCTGACCACCTGACCACCTGACCACCTGACCACCTGACTACTTGACTACTTGACTACTTGACTACTTGACTACCCAACTACCAAAGTATGAGTACCTAACCACCAGACTACCTGATCACCTGACTTCGACCACCTGACCACTTGACTATGTGGCCACCTGACTACTTGACTGCCCGACTACCAAAGTATGAGTACCTAACCACCAGGCTACCTGATCACCTGACTTTGAGTACCTGACCATCTGACTACTTGACTACTTGACCACCTGACTACTTGACTACCCAACTACCCAACTACCCAAGTATGAGTACCTATCCACCAGACCACCAGGCTACCTGATCACCTGACTTGGAGTACCTGACTACCTGACCACTTGACTATCTAACCATCTGACTACTTGACTACCCGACTACCCAAGTATGAGTACCTAACCACCAGGCTACCTGATCACCTGACCTTGACCACCTGACCACTTGTCTATGTGGCCACCGGACTACTTGACTACCCGACTATCCAAGTATGAGTACCTAACCACCAGGCTACCTGATCACCTGACTTTGAGTACCTGACCACCTGACCACTTAACTATGTGGCCACCTGACTACTTGACTACCCAGCTATCCAAGTATGACAACTGAACTACCAGATCACCAGACTACCTGATCACCTGACTTTGACCACTTGAACACTTGACTATGTGGCCACCGGACTACTTGACTACCCGACTGCCCAAGTATGAGTTCCTAACCACCAGACCGCCAGGCTACCTGATCACCTGACTTTGAGTACCTGACCACCTGACCACTTGTCTATGTGGCCACCTGACTACTTGACTACCCGACTATCCAAGTATGAGTACCGAACCACCAGGCTACCTGATCACCTGACTTGGAGTACCTGACCACCTGACCACTTGGCTATGTGGCCACCGGACTACTTGACTACCCGACTACCCAAGTATGACTACCTGCCCACCAGACTTTGCCCCCCTGACACACCGTTAGTCCGGGTCAGAGACGGTGCTGAGAAAGGCTCCGTCTTCGGGTCCATTTTGCCGGTCGGTGTTTCCGCTGTCAAACCCAACCCCGATGCGATGCGAGCGCGGAGGAGTCCCCGCACCTCCGCCGTGCACGGCGCCCCTATTAGTTAACAACGTGCTTGATTCAATGAGGTGCTTTTAGCTGAGGGGAAACATTTTAATGAAAACGTGTCCGTGCCGTGTTTCCACAACACTTCTGTTGTTCCCTTCTAATCACCGGCAATTATTTTTCCCCTTCTGACGGCTCCCCGCGGTACATCCCGTCCCCGGTTTGATTGCCGTCTTCTAATGGCTTCTCTGGGAGCGTCTGCCGCCCACCGCTTTCTAATTTCCTCCCCTCGCCGCTCCTCGTCGCAGGTTTTCCTTTTTTTTCCTTCTTTCTTTTTCATATTGGTTTAATCGTTTCCCTTGCTGATGTTGCTAAAACACACTTTCTCTAAATATTAATCCCATCATCGTTTCCCCTCAGCGTCCCGCCGGCTCTGATAGGCCGCCGCCGCCGCTCATAGCTGGAGTGATATTGCTTTGCGGCGTGGCCCATTTCCCGGCGTCTCATGGGATGTCATATAATGCTCAACTTGTCACACCAGCTCTGCGCGGCGGAGGAGGACGGGGCCGGGGATATATTAAGGAACTGCATTACATGCAAGATTATTTCGGAGCCCGGACGTGTGTCCTTGAGGATGAAGTGAAATAAAATCAAATAAATAAATAAAGGGGAGTAAACCCCCCCCGGAGGAGCGGCGGGGATTTGGCCTTTCCCTTCCCTTTCAGGCTGGGATCTGTGACGGGACCAAATATTCATGTAAAGTTTCCGGGCTCCGAAAGAAATGGAGGAGATAAAAAAAAAAAAAAAAAAAAAAGGGGAAATTTGCAAGTGTAATGCGGCGCTCACGGGCAGGATGTGTCTGGGATCTAAAAATGCTCGTCCTCGCCGGGTCTTCGGTGGGGAAGGGGACCTCCTCGCTCCTCCGGTCCTTCACGGGTCCGCCCGATGATCCTTCTTCTGGATCGGGAACGACCCCGGAAGTCCTTCGGCCGAGGACAGTACCGTGTTGCCGTGGTAACTGATGGTGATAAGGCTCCAGAGAAAGAGCTACAGTTTAGAAGGTAAACAAACATGGCGGACAAACGCGACCATCCGCTCTTTCCTTCACGACTAGTCCAGTTTGGCCACCGTTGTTCCGACGCGTCAGCTAATTCCCGCCATCGTCTTCTGTCGCCACTTCCTGTGTCCCTCGCCGGCGTCTCAGGTGTTAGCATCACCCGCTACTAGCTTTCACTTCCCAGGACCGGAAAGGAAGAAGGGAAAATTAGGTATGAAAACATGCTAGCATCAGATGACTTGACTAGCCAACTACCCAAATGTGACTACTTGACCAACTCACAACCAGACATACTGACCACCTGATTATGACGACCTAACCACCAGTCTAACTGACGAGCTGATCACCTGACTTTGATTACCTGACCACTTGACTAACTGGCCACCTGACTATGACTACCTAAAAACCAGACTCTCTGACCACCAGTCTAATTGACCATGTGTCAAACTGACAATCTAACCATCTGTCAACCTGACTACCTGACCGCTTGACTATCTGGCCAACTGAGTACCTAGCCACCTGGCTACTTGACTACTTGACTATCTAGCCACCTGACATCAGCTAGCATCCTAAACCGCCGATTGAAGGCGCCAGGTGGGAACGGATAGAAGAAGCCACCCTTGATCATCTTCTCAAGAGCTTGTTGGCGCCTGGAGAGGCAACCAAAGTTGCGCTAATGCAGCTAACGAACCCCGGACGGCTAACGGCTAATTCCTTTCAAAACAACGAATCCTTCGGTTCGGTCTCGACACGGGAACGCGCGCCAGAACCGGCGCCGCAGCTCGTCACCGGCTAATCTCCGGCCGCGCAGTTATCGGGGACCAGGGTACCGCGGTACGGCGATGCTACGCCGGGGTTAGCGCGCTCGCGCGCACACACACACACACACGAGGCGTTTACTGAATGGACGGCGTGGGATTCCTCAGCTTCCCGTGTGTGTGTTTTGTAATGCTCTTGTTTTATTGTCAGTATCCGCCCACCGGGGCCTCGCTAGCTAGCTCGTCCGACTAGCGATGTTTGTCGGGGGAATGCTGATACGAGCTCTGCCAGACACGGAGGCGGGGTGGAGGTGGGCGTGCGGGGAGGGACGGGGGGGGCCGCATGCTAACTAGCCGTCGCCGGGAAGCCGAGGCGTATCAATCAATTCCAGACGGCACCGCCGCTGCTCCCGCTGCCGCCGGTGTGAGATTTTAGAGAAAACAAAACGCCGGCGCCACAGGGGAACGGCAGGAGCCACCCGCAGGGTCACGCTAGCTGCTGCTCACGACGCTAGCCTGCTAATGGATGTCCTCCGACGTTGGCGAGGCCCGGCTTGATTGACATCTCAAGGAGAACGTGGATTTAAGGGACGGAGAACCTGGAGACGCCTCTCAGATGGAACCCAGTCGGACACCAGAGTGGACCGTGAAAGAAGCTGGAGAGAACCCGGGTAGGATCTGAACTTGGACCTCCAGATGTTTAAGGGTCAGAACATCTGGGCTTGAATTCCCGCCAGGTTCTAACCGTGATTTTGGCCCCGCCTCCTCGGAAACCATCAGGACGGAGTATGGATGGATAAAGAGGGTTCGTCAGCGTCTCTCAAAAGTCCACCCAGAAGACACGCTGATGGACGAGGTGTCATCGCGCACGCCAGAAGATTGGATTCTGGCCGAGCCGCATTGATCCAGGCTCCGCCTCCTCGCCGCCGCCCCTGACCCCGCTCAAAACTGAAGCTCTGCGGAAACACAACATCATTAATCATCTTGTCGGACATTTGCACAGACAAGAGTCTGGGCTGTGTGTGTGTGTGTGTGTGTGTGTGTGTGTGTTAGATGGAGTTAGATGGAAGAAGATGATTGGCTGTGGTGACCCCAAAGGAGAAGAAGAAGAAGAAGGAGAAGAAGAAGGTCCTCCTAGTTCCCTCTGTCCAGCTGGGCGTTCGTTCAGAATGAGGACGTTCATTAGCGGCTATTAGCTCCATCGTTGGCTTTTGCTCTCCTGCCCCGCTAAGCCCCCCCCCCACCCCCGCCCAGCTGTGGATTTGGTTCGGTCCAAACCCCCACGGGCGCGGATGAGCCGGTCCATCCATTATCCCAGTTATTATCCAGCCCCCGCCGGGCGCCATTGTTAGCCACGTCCGCGCCGCTAGCCGTTGTAATGCTGCTTTAATCGCCCATTGACGAGGACAATGGCGGAGGGGGGGGGGGGGGGCAGCCTAGTGTGTGTGTGTGTGTGTGTGTGAATGTGAGTGTGTGCCTGCGTGAGAGAGATACATTACAAAATAGATGGTGGCGAAAACTCTTAATTTGCTTTTGAAATTAGGCCATGAACTGGTGACACACACACACACACACACACACACACACACACACACACACACACACACACTTATTGTGATCCTTCATTCATTAATTTGTCATCTTTAGCCTCAGAGGTCAGCGGGTTCAGGGGACTTCAGCCAATCACAGCTGTCGTTCGGGCAGGGGGCGGGGTTTCATGTGGACGGGTCAGCTGTCAATCAAAAACACTAGTCATTCTCCGATGAAGCTGCTGAATGTCTGAGAACATGGAGAGAGCATGGAGAGGAAACAGGTAGAACATGGAGAAGAACCAGGTAGAACATGGAGAGAACATGGAGAGAACCCACAGACAGAACCCAGTCGGACATCTTCTCAGAACCCGGAACCTTCTCGCCGTTTGGTGACCCTAGTTGTTCTGTGGTAGGAAGCTGGAGAACCTGCAGAGAACCCCCTAAATGATGTATCTCCATGTAATCCAGCGGATCCAGCAGAAGCTAATCCATTGCAAATGTGGATTCTCCCGGGCGTCGGCGCTGAAGACCCTGCAGCCGGAGGTGGAGAAGCGAAAGAAGAAGCGCAGGGAAGATAAACACTCGTCTGAGGAGAAACGCCCGGCGGAACAAAGAGCGGCGAACCCATTGGCTGCGAGGCGTTAGCAGCTACATGCTGCCGCGCCGGCGGGGAAAATAACTAATGTGGCTGCAATGCAAGAATAGGGTTATTGGTTCCTGATCAAGGAGGGGTGACCTTTGACCTTTGACCCATTTAACTTCCTTCCTTCCTCATCAGGTCACCTGTCAATCACACGGTCACCTGTCAATCACAGGGTCATCTGTCAATAAAAGGTTTCAGCTGTCAATCACAGGCTCACCTGTCAATCACAGGGTCATCTGTCAATGAAAGGTTTCAACTGTCAATCACTAGGTCACCTGTCAATCACTGGGTTACCTGTCAATCACTGGGTTACCTGTCAATCACTAGGTCACCTGTCAATCACGGGCTCACCTGTCAATCACTAGGTCACCTGTCAATCACAGGCTCACCTGTCAATCACAGGGTCATCTGTCAATCAAAGGTTTCACCTGTCAATCACAGGGTCACCTGTCAATCAAAGGTCTCAGCTGTCAATCACCATCTCTATTGGGTTAGCACCCAAATGCTAACGAATGGAGCTAGCTTGTCGGGACTCTACAGCTAACGATGCAAAGCATCAAGGTTCCTCCGGGGGGCGCCGGTGAGCGACCCGAATCCTGAGTGGGTAAAAATACCTCAGAGTTCACCTGAAGAAGAAAGATGGGGGAACGCCTCTGCATTTCCACACGGAGGGAACCCTGAAGATGCGATGAAGCCCCGAAGAAGATGGAGGTGTCGGTGCAGATCCCCGTCAAGCGCTCGTCTCCGAAGACGTACCTGTCAGAGCGGCGGCCGTCGGCGCAGTAAAAGGAAAATAAAAACAGCAGAAGTTACTTCTGCGTCCCCGGAGAGGCCCTCGGCGGAGGCCGCGTGGGCGGCGGCCGAATAAATAAATAAAACGCCGTTGACTCAGCGCCCGCTTCTCGCCGCCCACGTCGGCTCCGCCCACTCCTCGCCGTGACTGACGCCGTGCCAGGTTTTCCCACGAACCTCCAGCGGAAATCCATCTACGGGCCCGAGCGCCGCCGCCGGTCATTCGGTTTGCGGACGACACCCCGCCGTTCCTACATGACGGTCGCGTGATCACCAGCGTCGCCACCTCGTGGACTGAATCTTGGGGGGGTCTGGGGGCGGGGCTAACGGATTTGGACGCGCGGTAGCCGATTGTTAGCTTGTGTTTGAAGCCGTGAGCGCGTCGAACGGGTTGAGAACAGCGAGCTAGCGTAGCATTTCCATCCTCAGTGATTGAGATGGAATCGCCAGGATCTCGGACCAGGACCTCCGGTTCTTGTTGCTCCTCCAGCAGGGTTTGGAGGGACGGCAGAACCTTCCGGAAGCCCTGGAGAAGCTACATGTCATGCATTTATTTATGCTAATAAAAAAGATGCGTTCAAACGCGAGCGCTACGATGGGAACCTTTGCTCCTCATCTTGTAAAACACCTTGCTGCACGACATAAAGCTGCTGACCCATCACACAAGCACCTCATCCCACATCCCATAATGCAAAGCGTCGTTTATGGTCTCGGCCTTCCGTCGCCATAGTGACGGCTGCACTTTGCACACTAATCCGGAGTCATAAAAGTGTAATAACCTTGTTTTTTTTTTTTAAATGTACATGTGGGGGCGTGTGTTTTGATTGGCTAATATTTCCTCACAGAAAATGACACGCGTGCACGTGCGCTCGCACACACACGCACACACACACACACACATGCACAAACTTACCATATACATAGAGTTAAATACACACTTGCATGCATATCTAGAAACCTGTTTTAAGTGTGAGGCTGCAGAATCTCTACGAGTATACGTGTACGCACATGCACACGCACACACACACACACACACACACACACATACTCATGCACATACACACACATCTACAATTTACATAGAATAGAATATTATAGGTATATATATAGTTTTCAATAAGTTTGGATTGTATGTATGAGATGGAAACATGTACATGTACAGGCATGCGCGCACACACACACACACACACACACACACACACACATACACACACACATACTCTCACACGCAAAAACTTACTACATACATAGAATTAAATACACACTTGCATGCATGCTATTCTATAAAATTAATCTATTAACCATAATCTATTTTATGTGTGAGGCTGCAGGATTGCTATTAGTGTGCACCCACACACACACACACACACACACACACACACACACGCACACACACACACACACACACACACACGTACATAAAAGAATATAGGTAAAAATATTAGTATGTCTACGTCCGGCTTGTGTGTGTGTGAGATTGTAACTGTACATATACAGGCGTGTGCATGCAGACACACACACACACACACACACTGGAGCTGAATATCCCCTCCTTTTTGTTCTTCACCTCAATCGCTCCTCCGCCAAACTTTGCCAGATCCCGCCGGGGATTCACCGGCGTTTCTAGAGGAAATAAAAAAAAAAACAAAACAAAACAAAAGAACCACAGGCGGCGTCGATTCACTGTTGCTAGGCAACCGATTCGGCGGCATCAGCTGCCATTTATCAGGAGAAGCTCGGCGTCGAGAACTCGATGGGATGAGAGGACGTGGATGTTGAGAAGGTTGGTGGTGGTGGAGGGTTTCGGATGAAGGATCCAGATCTTCTGCTTTCTCCTGCATTATTTCATTTCTGTGTCAAACGAAACGTTTTTCTGTCTTTACATGACAGGAAGTGAGTGACCCTTCCTTTTTCTTTCTTTTCTTTTTCTTTGTTGTTCTATCCTTCACCCCCCCGCCGAGCAGAGATGGTACGTTCCACTCGCGGCTCCACAAGCTGGGACTCCCTGGTCCACCTGCTCAGTGGGACCTTCCAGCCTCCACATCTGGATGAGTTTGAGGAGGACGAGAAGGAAGGGGTGGAGGGGGGGGGGGGTCATTCATTCATTCATTCATTCATTCATTCATTCATTCATCAATCAAGTAATTCCTCCATTCATTTGTTAATTTCATTCATGCATAAGCCATTGATTGATTGATTGATTGATTCATTCATTCATTCATGCATTGTTTCATCCATTCATCCATTCATTCATCAATCAAGTCATTCCTCCATTCATTTGTTAATTTATCCATCCATTCATGCATAAGCCATTGATTGATTGATTGATTGATTCATTCATTCATTCATTAATTCATTCATTCACTTCTCAATTCAGCAATCCAATCATTCTTCCAACCATCATCCATCCATAATCATTCATTCATTCATTCATTCATTCATCAATCAAGTAATTCCTCCATTCATTAATTAATTCATCCATCCATCCATTCATGCATAAGCCATTAATTGATTGATTAATTGATTGATTGAGTGATTCATTCATTCATTCATTCATTCTTTCATTCATTAACTTATCAATTAAACAATCCATTCATTCATCCATTCAGGCATTCATTCATTCATTCTTTCATCAATCCAGTCATTCCTCTATTCAATCATCGATCTATTCATGCAGGTGTTATGGAGAGCCAATCCCAGCTGATACAACAGCAAGAGGCGGAGCTTCACCTGACAGCTGTCAATCACAGGGTCAGCTGACACTCAAAGAGTCCAGCAGAGGCTTGGAGAAGGTCAACCATCCACCTTCTCATCCAGAGTGTGGAAGGTCAGCCTGCAGGAGGACAGCGGAGAACCTGGAGAAGAAACCCAGGCTGGAGACCCCGTCAAGCTTGGCGACCTGCAAGGAAACATCTCCACGAGGCTTTAGCAGGATCAGGCGTGTTTGGGTCGACCTTCTGAGAAGCTCTTCCTCCTTCTCACCATGGAGGAGGTGGAGGAAGGTGGAGTTGCTGTGTCGAAGCTGGTGGGGGCGAGAGAAGAGGAGGAACGAGGGGGAGGAGGAAGAAGAACGGCGGCGTTATCAGCCAAAACACACAAAGACCGAAGGGGGGCGACGTGAGGAGGAGGAGGAGGAACTTCTCTTTTCGGCTCCGCTGGAGATAAAAGATCCAATTACTGATAAACAAGAAGAAGAGGAGGAGGAAGAAGGAGGAGAAGAAGAAGAAGAAGAAGGGACAATAAAGGGGCCGGGTTGGTCGCCTCTGGAGGGGAGGAGGTTCTCCTTACGAGACGCCTCCACAGAAAGGGTATGCGCCCTGCGAGGGGTTCCAGAAGAGGTCCCACCGGCAGGAGAAGACCCAGGAGAGGCCGGAGAGGCTACGACTCTGGGCTGGAAACCTTCTCCCAGAAGATCTGGACCAAGAGGACGGAGAGCGGGGTGAAGAAAGTGCCGTTACTGCGACACAGAAGTCGAAGATACTTGCAGAAGGAGTGGCAAGTATCACCATCTCCAGAACTTCCTGCCCCTCCGGCTCCAGGAGGGGGTTGGTGGAGATCTGCGTTCTTCCGCCTCGTATCCGAGGAACGTGAACGTTTGACCTTCCTCGTTATCACTTCTGCATCGCAGGCGCTGCTGCGCTAATCACCTTATCCGGGTCTGAGCAGCATGAAAAACGGTATGCTCGAAACAAGGGCGGCTAAAAACATGGTGCTAACAGTTACGCTAGGGGCGCACGGGGGGGGGTATTGTCAGGAGTGTGTGTGTGTGTGTGTGGAGGCAGTGGGGGGGTGGTGTGTGTGTGTGTGTGGGGGGGTGGATCCTTTAAACACACTCTTTAATCAGAAGATCAAGGGGACATGATGCAGACAAAGCCTTAGCGCTCCAGCTAACCGCCGGCGTTTAACTGGCGCACTGTCCCCGGGATCCAGCCGGCTCAAGGGCATTTCTTCTTCTCCTTCTTCTCCTTGAAGAAGAAGGATTCTTCTTCTGTGAGTTCCCTCCAGGTTCTCCTGCCAGGGTTCTCTCCAGGTTCTCTCTGCTCCTCCCATTGTCCAAAAACACAAGTTAGAACTTGTACCAGATGGTAAGCTGCTTCCAGGGGCTCATATGTGGGGTCAACTTGGTGCTCGATTTGTTCCCTTCAGGTTCTCCTTCCAAGGTTCTCCAGCGATACAATAAATACAACACTCAGCCATCAAGGTCAGCTGTCAATCAAAAGGCCAGCTGTCAATCACAAGATCAGCTGTCAATCAAAAGGTCAGCTGTCAATCAAAGGGTCAGCCATCAATCAAAAGGTCAGCTGTCAATCAATAAGCCCAGCTGTCAATCAAAAGCCCAGCTGTCAATCAAAAGGTCAGCTGTCAATCACAAGATCAGCTGTCAATCAAAAGGTCAGCTGTCAATCAAAAGGTCAGCTGTCAATCACAAGATCAGCTGTCAATCAAAAGGTCAGCTGTCAATCACAGGGTCCACAGGAGACTTCTGACTGGTCACCTTCTCATCCACACATGGAGGATTTGATGAACCTGCTGTTTTTGAACCTTGGAGAGAAGATGGAGGACCTGGAGATCCCAGGCAGGAGAACTTGGAGAACCCACTTTCTCCAGGTTCCCTGGAGGTCCCTGAAGTTCTCCTCAGCTCACTAGAAAGCTTTTGCTGGTCTCCAACACTTGTGGCCGTCCACTACACACACACACACACACACACACACACACACACACACACACACACACACACACACACACACACACACACACACACTGAAAAGGTCACTTCTGTTATAAGTTTCCCGCCCCTCATCGGGTCCAGTTTAGCAGATCAGGAGAGGACAGCAAGACCTCGGACCTCCTGCTGGAGGTTCTTGGTGGGAGAACCTCCACCACCAGCTGACATCTCCATCATAGATGTCCTCTAAATGGCAACAGGAAGCCGACCTTTACCTCACCTCGGGTGGGAGAGGAGGAGGAGGAGGAGGAGGAGGAGGGGATGGGCTGAGAAGAAGGTGGAAGTGGAGGTGGAGGGTTGAGAAGAAATCTTAAGGTGGAGGAGGAGACGGAATGTCGAGAAGAAGGTGGAGGAGGAGATGGGTTGTGTGATTAGTGAGACAGAGGGTTCTAGATCTCTGTTCGGAGCAGAGTGATCCTGATGGATATCACTGGAGATAAGTTGGACCTTCTAGGACCTTCTAGGACCTTCTAGGACCGTTCCTTTTCTTCTTGGCATGAAGGAGGTCTTCATAGCATGGAAGCAGTGCAGGCTGGAGAACGTTAAGACTCCACATGGAGAACCCAGATAGGAGGACATGAAGAGAACCGTGGCAGAAGACCATGAAGGATCCACATGGAGAACCAGCAGGTTGTCTCCTGATGGACCAGGTGTTCCATGGAGGCCCCTGGAGGTCCTCCGAACGTTAGCATCCCGCGGCAAATCCTCCTGCTCCACGCATCTGTGTGGAAGTATGTTCACAGGCTATGCTGTTAGCATAGCATATTATTGGCATAGCATGTCGTTAGCTTAGCATCTCGTTTTGAAGTCTAATAATTAATAGGGGCTGCACACGGGGGCGTGGTGAGGTGGAGCCAATCAGAGCGCTCAAAAGGCGGGGTCTGTGAGACCCTCTACACAGAGAACCCAGGCTGGAGAACATGGAGAACATGGAGAACATGGAGAACCCAGGCTGGAGAACATGGAGAACATGGAGAACATGGAGAACATGGAGAACCCAGGCTGGAGAACATGGAGAACATGGAGAACCCAGGCTGGAGAACATGGAGAACATGGAGAACATGGAGAACCTGCGTTCAATAATTATTCAAGAGATGAATCAATGAATAAATATTGATCAGTAAATGAATAAATAGATAAAATAAATAGATAGAAGATAATTAAAAACATCTATGAATACATAAAAGTAGAAAATGATAAATATAAATCAATGAATTTATAGGTAAATATATAGATAAATGAAATGAATGTATAATGTATGTATGAAAATAGATATAAATCAATAAATATAAGGGCTGAGCGCTGGAGATGTTCCTCCTCGGGGCGGCAGAGATACGAATCAGCATCTCGGCGGATTTAGAGGAAATATTCAAATGAAGATGTGGAGCTGGAGGAGGATCAGGTGAGCCTGGCGACGGGACGATAAGGAGGAGATGTTTATCACGGCGAGGTGGGGAGAAGATCCACCCAGACCTGGAGCTCCCGCGGCCTCGGATGGTTCTTCAGGAAGGGCGACGTCGCCACCGGGGTCTCGATGTTCTCCGGCCCGGGTTCCCTCAAGGTTCCCAAGGTTCCTACATCAGAGGGTTCATGGAAGATTGTCCACTGATGTAGATTGAGAGGGTGAATGCTTGAGGGTCTCTACAGAAGAGACCCTTTGATTGACAGGTGACCTAGTGATTGACAGGTACTCCTGTGATTGACAGGTGACCCTGTGATTGACAGGTGACCCTATGATTGACAGGAGACCCCTTGATTGACAGGTGACCCTATGATTGACAGGAGACCCTATGATTGACAGGTGACCCTATGATTGACAGGTGACCCTGTGATTGACAGGTGACCTAGTTATTGACAGGCACTCCTGTGATTGACAGGTGACCCTATGATTGACAGGTGACCCTGTGATTGACAGGAGACCCTATGATTGACAGGTGACCCTGTGATTGACAGGTGACCTAGTTATTGACAGGCACTCCTGTGATTGACAGGTGACCCTTTGATTGACAGGTGACCCTATGATTGACAGGTGACCCTGTGATTGACAGGAGACCCTATGATTGACAGGTGACCCTGTGATTGACAGGAGACCCTATGATTGACAGGTGACCCTGTGATTGACAGGTGACCTAGTTATTGACAGGCACTCCTGTGATTGACAGGTGACCCTTTGATTGACAGGTGACCCTATGATTGACAGGTGACCCTGTGATTGACAGGAGACCCTATGATTGACAGGTGACCCTGTGATTGACAGGTGACCTAGTTATTGACAGGCACTCCTGTGATTGACAGGTGACCCTCTGATTGACAGGTGACCCTGTTTTTGACAGCTGACCCTTTGATTGACGACCTACCAAATGATTGACAGGTTACCCAGTGATTGACAGGAGACCCTGTGATCGTCAGATGATCCTGTGATTGACAACCATCCCTGTGATTGGCAGCTGACCATTCCAGGTCAAACCTCCCTGATACTGAGCTGTGATTGGCTCCCACAGGACACATGGACTTATATGACATTCACCAAACTCCCAGCTGAAGACCGAAAGCTCAAAAAAACAGAGGGCACAGAAACGCAGCGCTATTACTTCCCTTTTCTAGAGGAACTCTTTTCTAACCCCTCCTCTGCCCCCCCGACACCCAGTTCACTCATTCATAAATCATCTGATAAAGGCCTCGATCCGAATCATTTGTTTTTCAAAAGAATTGAATTAGAAAGGAGAAGAAAAAAAAAGAAAAATGAACCAAGGTTAATATTTTAAGTGTGTGTGTGTGTGTGTGTGTTAAATAATGCACAACCTCTGAAAACACTTGCTGCCGCAAACCCAGGACCTCATTAAGCGACTCGTGGACGAGTGTATCCCTCATATTCCAAGTGAGCAAGGGGAGGTGTGTGTGTGTGTGTGTGTGTGTGTGTGTGGGGAATGTATGCAGGGTGTGCAAACGCGATCCCCCCACATCAAAACACACAGGTGTGTCACTTTAACCACTCGAATTAGCAAAACAGCGTCATTATCCCGGCAGGGACAGCGAACGCACCGCCAAACGTTAGCGTAGCGTTAGGTGCTTCAGATAACCTGTTCATTATTTATTCATGGAGATGACTCTGTGTGTGTGTGTGTGTGTGTGTGTGTGTGTGTGTGTGTGTGTGTGCATGCACTACAAGTCGCACATGTTTTGCAGGCGAGGAGAGAAACGGGCTAATGGGATTAGCCCGCTATCAGGTTAGCGACAACAACACCTAGAGTGGCAGCGGGATTAGCAGAAATAATAATAAAATAAAAATAATGATAATTTTTACAAATATCTATTTTTAACTCCGGGAGAGAAAGCGAGAGCAGAGGCGTCGCCTTTCCGACGTGCTGTCAATCAAAAACTTGACGCCGGTGAATAATAGCGGTGTAATAATCCGGTAATAACATTTCACGACGTGTCAATGCGACGAGTGATGGATGAATAGCTTTGGAAAAAAAAGAAAGGATAGAAAGAAAGAAAAAAAGAAAGAAAGGAGGAGCTGGTCTCCTGCCAAACAGCCCTAAATGTAATCCAGAGGCTGTTAATCCCGGGTGATGAGCTAATTTGTCGGAGTCCCGCCCCCTCCCATCCCCGCGCCTCAGATTATACACAAACTTGTTTTTTTACTTTTTAAGGATTCTAATTTCCTGTCACGCCACGACCTCTTTGGAACCTCCTAAATGTCAAGTGGATGGAACGTGATCCGTGGCGGCGCTCGGGTTCCTCGCCGACGGTGAGGAGATTAAGACGGATTCCTCATGTCGGAGCGGAACAAGCACGATTAGCGCGACAAATGACTTCGGCGAAGCGCCATTCGGCTAACCTGGATGCTAACCTGGATGCTAACCCCGATGCTCTGTTTACCGTTGCTGATAGAAATTAGCCTACGGGCTTCTGTCAGACATCAGTGCTTCCAAGAGGTGTCTATTCATTGACAATGACTCCATACCAAGAAAGATGCTAATTAAATTAGCATGACAGGAGGGAGGGCTCTGGATCCACGATCAGGCGCAGAGTCCACTGAAGCTAACCTTCATTTGCTAACAGCAGTAGCTGCTTCTGGTGCCAAGAGAGGCTCATGTGGCAGCTTCACCTCCATCTTTGTGCTGTTATCAGGCAAAAGGCAGGCTTTACCCTGGATCTATTACAGGGCCACGTATTGAGACGTTCCGCCATTCACCCTCTCATTCACATCATAGAGACGCATGTAGCCATTCACGTCATATAGAAGCATACAAGTATTGACCCTTTCATTCAGAGGTCAGAACCATTCACTGTCTTATCATGGTGATTCAGTCTCTCATTCACACATCATATGGAGACGTACAACCGTTCGCTCACTCATTCACACGTCATCCAGAAATATGCAACTGTTCACCCTCCTACATGCCATATAGAGACATACAACCATTCACCCTTTCATTCACATCATATAGACACATAAAACCATTCAGTCCTTCATTCAGAGGTGATGTAGAGACATACAAGCATTCATCCTCTCATTCACATGGAATATAGAAGCCTACAACTATTCGCCCTCTCATTCACACATCATATGAGACATACAACTGTTCACTCACTCATTCACATGTCATATAGAAATATGCAACCGTTCACTCTCTCAAATGCCATGTAGAGACACACAACCATTCACCCTTTCACTCACGTTGTAGAGACGCATACAAGTATTGACCCTGTCATTCAGAGATCATGTTGAGACATACAAGCATTCATCCTCTCATTCACATCATATGGAAGCATATTGACACTCACATTCAGAGGTCATATAGAGACATACAACCATTTACCCCTTCATTTGTGTTGTATAGAAGCATACAAGTATTGACCCTCTCATTCAGAGGTCATATAGAGACATACAACCATTCAGCCTTTCATTCACATCATATAGAAGCATACAAGTATTGACCCTCAGAGTTCATGTAGAGACATACTACTGTTGACTCACTCATTCACACGCCATATACAAATATGCAACCTTTCACCCTCTCACATGCCATGAGACATACAAGTATTGACCCTCTCATTCACATCATATCGAAGCATACAAGTATTGACCCTCACACTCAGAGGTCATGTAGAGACATACTACTGTTGACTCACTCATTCACAAGTCATATACAAATATGCAACCATTTACCCTCTCACATGCCATGAGACATACAAGTATTGACCCTCTCATTCACATCATATAGAACAGGCCTGGCCAACCTGTGGTTCCTGAGCCGCATGGGGCTCTTACGTTCATGTCGACTTTTGTGTTTGTGTGTTTTTTACTTGTGCAATCATGTGCCGCTCCAGTGTTCTCCACGCACAGCAAAAAAAAAAAAACACACAAATACAAGAATTGACATGAACGCAAGAGCCGCATGTGGCTTGGGAGCCACAGGTTGGCCAGGCCTGATTTAGAAGCATACAAGTATTGACCCTCTCATTCACATCATATAGAAGCATACAAGTATTGACCCTCTCATTCACATCATATAGGAGCATACAAGTATTGACTCTCTTATTCACATCATATAGAAGCATACAAGTATTGACCCTCTCATTCATATCATATAGGAGCATACAAGTATTGAGCCTCTCATTCACATCATATAGAAGCATACAAGTATTGACCCTCTCATTCACATCATATAGGAGCATACAAGTATTGACTCTCTCATTCACATCATATAGAAGCATACAAGTATTGACCCTCTCATTCACATCATATAGGAGCATACAAGTATTTACTCTCTCATTCACATCATATAGAAGCATACAAGTACTGACCCTCTCATTCACATCATATAGAAGCATACAAGTATTGACCCTCTCATTCATATCATATAGGAGCATACAAGTATTGACCCTCTCATTCACATCATATAGAAGCATACAAGTATTGACCCTCTCATTCACATCATATAGGAGCATACAAGTATTGACCCTCTCATTCACATCATATAGAAGCATACAAGTATTGACCCTCTCATCCAGAGGTCATGTCGAGACATATAACCGTTCATTGTCTCCACATCGGTGTCGAGCCAAAGGTGAAGCCGCAGAGTCCGACTCAAACCCAGAGGAGTTAGCATCATTAGCCGCCATCGCAGGAAGTCACCACCTCAGGCTGCGGCACGAACAAAAAAATAATAATCAAAAAAAAAAAAAATTAAAAAACAACGAACGGGCGACCTCCGACCTGCGGCGCCTCCATCAGCAGTGACATTTGAAGGCGCTGCGAACAACAACCCTGGAACGCTTCGGGTGGCGCAGCCTCCGGGCTCAAGAAGTAATTACACTACTGTACTGTGTTTCAACAGTTTGACCCAACACACACACACACACACACACACACACACACACACGGCTTAATCACAGGCATTTTAAAGTACATGAATTGGGCCAATACCACCGAGTTTAATTGAAAAATAATGAACGCCTCACCTTGGCCGGGAGCCAGCTGCCTCGCCGTGATAGCGGCGGCGGCGGCGGCGGCGGCGGCGCTCGCCAGATACACATCAAAATTAATTTAGCCGGAGAGAAACGCTTATCATTTCAATTACGCCGCCTGTCAAAGAAGCAATTTGTCACATCAAAAAAAAAAAAAAAAAAAAGGGGAGGAAGAAGAAGAAGAAGAAGAAGAAGAAGAAGCGGCGCAAAGACGTAAATGTTTGTTCCGGGGACGTCTGGCGAGGAGCGTCCGGCCGCCGAGACGCCGCCATTCACTGAGATTAATGAAACACGAAGAACGCTTCCTGTCGTCAGCCTGAACACAACCTCTTAGATCCACCTCGCTTTTGGAGGCACTTCCTAGAAGAACCTCCTCCACCTCTGGTTGGTCCACGGCGGCAGGAAGTCCAGATCCTCGTCCAGATCCTCGTCCTCTTCTGGTGACCGACTGGATCTCCAACGCCGGGGCGTCTGAGGAGAGACCAGGGTAGCCGTTAGGCTGGTTTCCATTCCAGATCACTGGTTTCATAGGGTTCTCCATGTTCTCCTGCCTGGGTTCTTCATGTTCTCCTTCTCCATGTTCTCCTGCCTGGGTTCTTCATGTTCTCCTGCCTGGGTTCTTCATGTTCTCCTGCCTGGGTTCTCCATGTTCTCCTGCCTGGGTTCTCCATGTTCTCCTGCCTGGGTTCTCCATGTTATCCTGCCCAGGTTCTCCATGTTCTCCTGCTTGGGTTCTCCATGTTCTCCTGCTTGGGTTCTCGATGTTCTCCTGCCTGGGTTCTCCAGAGAGCCGTCAGCAGGTTCACTGAAGACTCTGTAGTCCATCTGATGTGACTGAGATGGGTGAAGGTATCTGGACGTGGACCTTGTGATTGACAGGTAACCCATCAAGGTTAAACCCCGCCTCCAACCCCAGCGACCCCTGTGATTGGCTCCGCCGCGACATAACTTCAGAACAGGTTCAGCTAGCGGACGTTAGCTTGAGTTAGAGCTAGCATACTAGCAAAGATACCCCCGATGACGGCTCGGATTGGCCCCGCCCCCTCGCAACGCTACATACAAGCAGGCTAGCGGCACGAGCGCTAACTTTAGCTTCATCTAGCCCATCCAATGAGCGGAGCTTTCACGCTAACAGGTGTTCCGTGCAGTGACTGGCAGGTGGCGCGACGCTAGGCGAGCTAATGTCACGCGCGAGCGGGCGGCGTCCGCCGGGGGAAATCGCCGGGCGAAATAGTCAATCTTTCAGCGATAAATAAGTGACAAAACGTAGCGTTCAAATATTTAGCCCCCTCATTACGGCGCAGGCTGGAGGGGGAAGCGGGCGCCGCCGTCAAATGTCAATACGCCCCCCTCGCCGTTCACCCTCGGGCTGAATAAATTGCTCGGCGGTACGATATTTGTTTCCCACCCCCGGCCCCGCCTCCTCCGAGCGACAATCTATTGGATACATTCCAATACAAGTGATTTTCACAATATGCCCTCGGCCCTCGGGGGAAATTTCACTTTCAGCACCCACCAATTCCCCCGCGCTCGCCGCGCGAAATGGGTTTCCGGCGATTGCCGGGCGTGGAAGGGGAGGGTTGGCCGTTCGGCGCCGCGGCCCCCCCGCCGCCGCTCCCCTTCCCGTAAATGCAGTTATCGACTTGATAGGACCCCTGTGATTATTGTGAAGTGGAATTTCCCCATCTTTTTCCACAGAATGTACCTTCCACCGTTCGCCCCTGACGACACCTTCTATTAGCTTTAGCGCTCCGGCGGCGCGGTGATTACAGACATACGGGCTTACGTTTTTTTTTTTTTTCCCGAATCTGTGAGATGGCGCGCACATGCTAATATGAAATTAGGGGCTAATTCCCGTTGCGGTAGCGCTGAGTACATTTGTATTCATCTGATCCGGATCTCTTATCCCCTCCTCGGGCACAAATGGGAGTTCGGAAGGTCAAATGAAACTTAATTTGCTTAGAAGCGGCGGACTTGACTCAAAGGGTCGATCCTTACATGGGGACCGCGCAACGACTCAAGATCGGCCGGTTTGGACAAACGAGCTGTTCGTGATTGACGCTCCCGATCGGAAGGGATGCTAATGCGTCCCACTCCATACCAAGAAAGACGCTAATTTGATTAGCATGACAGGAGGGAGGGTTCTGGATTCACGATCCGGCGTAGAGTCCACTGACGCTAACCTTCATTAGCTAACAGCAGAAGCTGCTTCTGGTGCCAAGAGAGGCTCATGTGGCAACTTCAACTCCACCTTTGGGCTTCTGCGAGAAGCTATCAGTGAAGCTACTCGGGGGCCGTGCAATGACTCAAGATGGGCGGGTTTGGACAAACGAAGCTGAAGCTCCAGATCACAAGGGATGCTAACACTCCATTCCAAGAAAGAGGCTAACTGTCATTCGCTAATAGCAGGAGATGCTTCTGGTGCCCAGTGAAGCTCATGAGGCTGCTTCACCTCCACCTTTCAGCTTCTGCGAGAAGCTACTGGTTAAGCTTCCAGAGTGGCAGAATTGACTCAAAGAAAGACGCTAATTTAATTAGCATGAGAAGAGGAAGGGTTCTGGATTCACGATCCGGCGCAGAGTCCACTGAAGCTAACTGTCATTTGCTAACAGCAGGAGCTGCTTCTGGTGCCTGGTGAAGCTCATGAGGCTGCTTCACCTCCACAAGCAACCAGTCAAGCTTCCAGAGTGGCAGAATTGACTCAAATTTATTGACTCTTAATTGGGGGCCACGCAGTGACTCAAGATGGGCCGGTTTGGAAAAACAAGCTGTTTATGGCTGAAGCTCCAGATCGGAAGGGATGCTAACACGTCCCACTCCAAACCAAGAAAGAGGCTAATTTGACTAGCATGAGAGGAGTGAGGGTTCTGGATTTATTATCTGGTGCAGAGTCCACTGAAGCTAACCTTCATTAGCTAACAGCAGGAGCTGCTTCTGGTGCCAAGAGAGGCTCATGTGGCAACTTCAACTCCGCCTTTGGGCTTCTGCGAGAAGCTATCGGTGAAGCTACTAGGGGACCACGCAGTGACTCAAGATGGGCGGGCTTGGACAAACCAACTGTTCATGGCTGAAGCCCCAGATCAGAAGGGATGCTAACACTCCAAACCAAGAAAGAGGCTAATTTAATTAGCATGAGAGGAGGAAGGAGGGTTCTAAATTTTGGATCCGGCGCAGAGTCTACCGAAGCTAACTGTCATTCGCTAATAGCAGGAGCTGCTTCTGGTGCCCAGTGAAGCTCATGAGGCTGCTTCACCTCCACCTTTGAGCTTCTGCGAGAAGCCATCGGTGAAGCTACAAGGAAACCACGCAATGACTCAAGATGGCTGGGTTTGGACAAACAAGCTGCTTGTAGCTGAAGCTCCAGATCAGAAGGGATGCTAACACTCCGTACCAAGAAAGACGCTAGTTTGATTAGCATGAGAGGAGTGAGGGTTCTGGATTCACGATCCGGCGCAGAGTCCACCGAAGCTAACTGTCATTAGCTAACAGCAGGAGCTGCTTCTGCTGCCAAGAGAGGCTCATGTGGCAACTTCACCTCCACCTTTGAGCCTCCGCGAGAAGCTATCGGCGAAGCTACTCGGGGGCCGTGCAACGACTGGAGATGGGCGGGTTTGGACAAACGAAGTTGAAGCTCCAGATCACAAGGGATGCTAACACTCCATACCAAGAAAGACGCTAATTTGATTAGCATGAGAGGAGGGAGGGTTCTGGATTCACGATCCGGCGCAGAGTCCACTGACGCTAACCTTCATTTGCTAACAGCAGAAGCTGCTTCTGGTTCCAAGAGAGGCTCATGTGGCAACTTCAACTCCACCTTTGGGCTTCTGCGAGAAGCTACCAGTCAAGTTTCCAGAGTGGCAGAATTTACTCAAAGTCATTGATTCGTTCAGGCCACGCAATGACTCAAGATGGCCGGGTTTGGACAAATGAGCTGTTTGTAGCTGAAGCTCAAGATCAGAAGGGATGCTAACGCTCCATACCAAGAAAGACGCTAATTTAATTAGCATGAGAGGAGGAAGGGTTCTGGATTCACGATCCGGCGCAGAGTCCACAGAAGCTAACCTTCATTTGCTAACAGCAGGAGCTGCTTCTGGTGCCCAGTGAAGCTCATAAGACTGCTTCACCTACACCTTTGAGCTTCAGCGAGAAGCTACCAGTCAAGTTTCCAGAGTGGCAGAATTTACCCAAATTCATTGATTCGTTGGGGTGTGGCCCCCAAGATGGCTCAAGATGGCTGGGTTTGGACAAACCAACTGTTCATGGCTGAAGCCCCAGATCAGAAGGGATGCTAACACTCCAAACCAAGAAAGAGGCTAATTTAATTAGCATGAGAGGAGGAAGGAGGGTTCTAAATTTTGGATCCGGCGCAGAGTCTACCGAAGCTAACTGTCATTCGCTAATAGCAGGAGATGCTTCTGGTGCCCAGTGAAGCTCATGAGGCTGCTTCACCTCCACCTTTGAGCTTCTGCGAGAAGCCATCGGTGAAGCTACAAGGAAACCACGCAATGACTCAAGATGGCTGGGTTTGGACAAACAAGCTGCTTGTAGCTGAAGCTCCAGATGAGAAGGGATGCTAACACTCCATACCAAGAAAGACGCTAGTTTGATTAGCATGAGAGGAGGAAGGGTTCTGGATTCACGATCCGGCGCAGAGTCCACTGAAGCTAACTGTCATTAGCTAACAGCAGGAGCTGCTTCTGCTGCCAAGAGAGGCTCATGTGGCAACTTCACCTCCACCTTTGAGCCTCCGCGAGAAGCTATCGGCGAAGCCGCCAGGCTTCCCCACCGCCGTCCCGCAGGCTTCCAGGTTTCTGACAGATCTGAAACTCAGTCGTGGAGCGGCGGCACTCCGCGAGACGAACGTCCTTCACCGTCGTCAGCCTTCCGAGGCGTTCGCGTGTTTACCGACACTCCGCATCAAAGTTAGCGGGAGAACCGCAGGCAGGCATCGCCGCCGTCAAAGCGCCGTTAATCCGTCGCGCGCCCGCCATTCATCCTGCCGGTGAGTAATCTACTCCGCCGCATTCACTCCGAGTGTTTTCTGATCCCCTTCCCTCGAGAGCAAACAACATTTCATTTGTTCTCAAACAAATAGGACAAATCTGCCAACCCGGCCCGTGCAGCCCAGCCAGCCAGGATGTTATCTCTGGAAACTCCAGTTATAATTAAATCAATAATCCGCCGTCTGTGATTTCGTCTCTTCCGAGTCAGTACGATGAAGATTGGCGGCGGACGGCGGCCGGACGGTGGAAAAAAAACCAAAAAACGGTTGGATAAACAAGCCGAGGCGGTTAGCGGTTAGCGGTTAGCGCTTCCGTCTCGCGGCGAGAAGCTCCCTGGAGCTTCTGCATGGGGTTCCTCAAGGTTCCTCCCACACATGCCTTGGAGAACCTAAACCAGGGGTGTCAAACTCAAAACTCAAAATTCAAAACTGGGACAAAGTTGCCGACCAACATTTATTGAAATGTATCTATTTATTTATTATTTTATTTTATTTTTTTATATATATATTGATATTTAAAGAGAAAACTTTTCCACCTGATATGGACCCAAACAAGTTCTGCTAAATAACTGAATATGGAACAAGCGAAGCTTCAGACTATAAAATATATAACTTAATATTGCAGACATGCAAAAGTCAAAATTTAAATTTAAAAAACGCATTGCATTCACTTCTTAAATAAAATCATTATTATTATTATTATTATCAACATCAGTATTATTATTATTATTATTATTACTATTATTATTAAATCAATTAATTATTTGCAGCCTTCTGAATTAAATTTCAGCTGTAACCTTTTTCCACAGGCTAATAATAAATAAAACCAATTAACTAACAATAATATTCTTCAAAGAATGTGAAACCATTCAAACCCATGTCTTGGAGCAGCGAGAAGAAGTGCATCAAGAAAAGGTGAGTTATAGCTAGTTATAGCTAGTTATAGCTCCGCGCTGATCTATTCTGAGCGGAGAGCTAGCACGGCGCTAGCATTAGCATACGGTCGCTATGGCAACCGTCAACAGAGGAGATGGCGTTTATGGGTCCTGTTGTGATTTTCACGCCAAAACACCAGCAGGGCATTCTGGGATGTGTAGTATTAGCAGCGCATGCGCTATAGGCTAGCATAGCAGCAGGCTAGCTCTATTTGGTTTAGCTTCACATTTGGCCCGCGGGCCTTGAGTTTGACCTTTGACCTGGACCAGGGGTCGGCAACCCATGCGGCTCTTTCATCTTTACACTGGCTTGGGAAAATAAATGATCAATATTTAATTGAAGTGTATTTCATTTGTGTTAATTCCTTTTTTTAACGTTTAGTTCTAAATTGGAAGATTATTGTGATCTTGAAATATTGAATAAAATTATATTTATTATTTTTCGCTGCCAGCCGGTAAAGTCCAGATTTGCAGATGCTGCGCGCAGAAGTTCAGGAGCAGAAGTCCCATAAACCAGGTAAAATAAATATTTAGGAAGATATTTTGCAAATATTTATTTTTTATTGTTTACTGACACAGTGATTTTTTTCCCGATTTATTTTTGAAATAAAAAAGAAAAAAATAAGAGCTACACGCTCTGAGAGCCCAAAGCTGAAAATGAGTTCATTAGATAAATAAAATTTAATTTTTACTGTAATACTTTGTGAATTTCAGAAGCAACACACTTGTTTATACAAAGTGTAAAGGTAATAAAAAGCAATATATACAGCGGTGCCTTTATTTTAGACGTCAAAAAGTAATGGCGGCTCCCAGTGTTTTCTTTTCCGAGGAAACCGGGTCCAAATGTCTCTTTGGGTGTTAAAGGTTACCGACCCCTGGACTAGAAGGTCCGGACGTGTCGACAGTTTGATGTCTATGTATTTTTTCAGAAGACCAGAACACTCACCGGGTCACATCGTAATGAGCTTCGCTCGCTCTGGGATCCGTTTTCGAATAATGGTTCAATCCCTTCGTAGTGTCGTCCGAAGGTACGGCGAGAACCGAGACTCTGGTCTTCTGGTCTTGAAGTCGTCCCTGGACGTCCTCGCAGGTTCATCTCCGAGCGAAGACTCCGAACACCAGCATGTTTCTGGTTCTTCTGGTTCTTCTTCTCTGCCGGGCGGCGGTCGCTGTCCGTTAGCTTCACGCACTATCATCGCCACCTTCTGTCCGGGGGGTGGGAGAAGACCACAGAAGATCCATGAAGCTCCACAGCAGAACTTCCAAGCATCTGTAGATGGCGCTGCATGGAGTACTTCCTGTCCAGCTGATGGCGTCCAAGGGGTTTGGAATACAGGACACTTGAGCCCGCTAGCTTCAGCCGGAGGAGCTCACGGAGGTGATTTCCAGCCCCCCGGTGACTCCGAGGTCCAGAGTCCAGCTGCTGTTTGAAATCGACCGAAGCTTAAAAGTTAGCCTTTCAATGCTAGCTAACATTCGGTTAGCGGTGCCTTGAGGTTCCTCCGACAGTCTCCATGTTCTCCCCGCGCACCTGCCTGGTTCTCTCCAGAAAAGCCTGCGCCCTTTGCTAACTTCTTGCTAGCTCGCTGCCCCCCGCCGGGACTACGATGCTAATTCTCATCATTTCCGTGGCGTTAAATAAAGCGTCTAGAACTTGCGAGATGTTCCCTCCACATCCAGAGCGGCTCCCGTACCCCCGACGCCTCAAAGCTTCACATTAGCGAAGGTCGAGCCGCTTCCGGCGCGCCCGCAACCGTATGATCGTAGCGCTCATCGCGGCGGTGACATCGCTAATTGGATTTCAATTTGCTCGGCGTTCCGTTATTAAAGGTTCCCTCCTTCGTTCTCCGACCGTCTCCAGGGGCCCTTTGATATTTAATCAAATAGCTGGAATGAAAAGGACGGAGCGGCGGAGAGCCGAAGGGGGAGGTTCATCACGGCTCCGGCGAGGAACCGTCTGAAGACGAGGCCTCGCGCTCCTATTCTTATCTGACGGTTAAACGTTGGGTCACTTTTATCCGTCCATCAGCGAGGTCCAGACCTTCCTCTTCCCGGCCACATGGTCCAGCTCCTCTAGGGGACCCCGAGGAGTTCCCAGGTCCTGGTTCTTCTCCGTGGTCTCCTCCCAGATGGACATCTCCTCCCTGAGCCCACCCTCTTGATGCAGACTCTGAAGTTCTCACCCGAGTTCGGCCACCATGTGGAGGAAACTCATTTTGTCCGCCTGTATCTGGTTCTTTGGGTCGCTACCCTCAGCTGGTGACCACAGGTGAGGCTGGGAACGTAGATCCGCTGGTAAACTGAGAGCTTCACCTTCTGGCTCAGCTCCTTCTTCACCTTGAAAGAGTCCACATGGCTGCAGACGCCCGTCCATCTTCTGCTCCATCTTCTCCTCACTCGTGAACGAGACACCGAGATACTTGAACTCCTCCATTGGGGCAGGACCTCCTCCCGGACCTGGAGTCGGCACTCCACCCGTTTCCCGTTGAGCATCGTCACAGATTTGGAGGTGCCGATCCTCCTCCGGTGACAGCCGGAGGTCTTGGACCGATGGTGGCCATCAGAACCACCATCATCTGCAAAAAGCAGAGACTCCATCCTGCGGCCATCAAACCGGACGCCCTGGATGTACCCGGAAATTCTGTAGAAGCTACGAGCAGAATCGGTGACAAAGGGCAGCCCTGGTGGAGTCCGGCTCCGGTCTGGACTTCAGAACTTCAGAGTAGAACCTTCAGAACGCGACCTTGAAAAGACTCGGCAGCCTTGCCATCAGGGTAGGTCTTTGGTCGTCCAACCCTGAAACGTCCAACCATTCACGTGTCTGGACAAGTCAGGGTCTTCAGAGGAGCCCCGAGGAACCCCAGGAGAACATGAAGACTCCGCACTTCAAGGAATCCAAGCCTGGACCTTCTGGCCGCAAAGAAGTTTCCACATGTCGGCACGAAGGGAGAAGAAGGGCTGTTTTTTTGAAAGGCCTGTTACGCCGCCGACCGTGGAGCCATCTTCATCCCCATGGCAACGCCACCGCAGGAAGCCCCTTTTCTCGTAATTAGCGTCGTCTGTTTTATTTCCCTTTTATTCTGTATATTTTCCCGGCCGCGGCTGAAAGGCGGCGCGGCGGTCGAACTCGTTCACACCGGTTGACGAATGCGCTTCCTGTGCCAAGGAACATTTCATTATACATTATTTACCCCATTAAAAACACATAGCGGCTCAAACACCTGCGGTACGTGCACTCCGCTGATTAGCCCCATTTCATATTTCATGGAGCGAAGACGAGGAGGTGGATAAATATAATATATATGTATTTATGAATATGAAGTCTTGGATCTTTGCAATAATACATGGTGACATCCAGGTAAGGCAATTTGCAAGATTATGCTAACGCCCCAGCTAGCAAGGTTAATGGACTACAATCAGCGGGGGTTCTGGCCCAACCCTGTTGTGGTGCGATGATTTGCATTTTTATGATGCTAATTGAGAATTAGCATCGTACCGGGATGCTATCGGAGCTCGGTTAGCTTACCGACGGAGCCAAATCAGACCGAACGTATCAACCGTCAGGCTCAATGTCTCGCTAGGATAGCGGCTTAGCATCGTGGCGACCCCGTAAACAAACGCTCTGGATGTTTGAAGAGCGTCCTCACGTGGCAGATCTTCCGGCGCCGTGGGAACGAGCTCAGAGGTGATCCGTTAGCATCCGACTCGTGTACCCTCTTCAACACGCCGCTCGATAAACCACCCGCCGAGGCTCCGTCTGCTGCATTTTGATTTATTTTCTAAAGACTCAACGCTCCCGAAGTCGGGTTTTAGCATCCACGATGGAGATGAATAAATTACCGAGGATGTTCCACCTCAATTTTGGAGGGTCATCGCTCGGTGGCGCCGCGCTGAACGCAGCTCCGAATTGTTTAGCTAGGATAGGAGCTCAGCATCACCGCTAAGCCATTTGCTGATCATCACAAAGCAAATTAACGCGGCTACATCACCCAAGGTTCCTTCAAGTCAAAAGGGGAGATGTCCTTGGCGCCGTGGGAGTCCAGGTGAAGGTCTCAAAGAGCAGGTCTTGACCTGCCCTTTGTGAAACCCTCCTGAGAAGGACGTTCTCTCAAAGCCCCGCATTCACAATAACATGGATAAACATCTCCGAGCAGCTTGCGGGATAATATGCCGATCGATTCTCAAGCCGGAGAAGAGGATGTTCAGCTCTGACAACCCAACCAGGACCTTCTACGATACCATATGGAACGGTATTTACTGTGTACAAATATGTAGCTGCATGGATCAATTCTTCTTCTTCTTCTTCAGCCCATCAGGGGTCGCCACGGCCAATCATCTGCCCCCATTTAGCCCTCCTCTTCTCTGCATCGTCTAACCTCCTGTCCTCATTCACTCCATCCACAAACCTCCTCTCTGGTCTTCACCATCCCTCCTCCGTCCACGTGCAAACCATCTCAGTCTGACTTTCTCCTGAACATCTACCACCTCTCTTTCCTCCTCATTCCCAAAGAGGAACCTGACGCACCTTGACCTCCTCCGCCACGCCTCACTCCTGTCTCACAGCGGGCATACATGTCTTGCACCGTACTTCTCATACAGAACCATACCCCCTCTGTTTGTACTCCATTGTGTGCTTCCACTCCATCTTCAAACGCACCGCGAAGCTCTCTCTGACCTTCTCTCTCAAGCAAATACTCCATCTGTAGGACTCTTTCTGAGCAGAAAAGCATACCGCTGCTCACAAATGCTCACCTTTGCCCCACCATCTAGTTTCCGCCACTCTTCTCCCATAACTTCGTCTCAAGGCTCATCGAGTTTATTCCTCCTCGCCACGACTCTGCACGTCTCTCCTGTTCCCGACAGCCAATCACCGGCATCCATCTTTACCTGGATTACCAGAGGTTTTAATGAATTTTTGTTTTGTTTTGTTGTCTGTTGCCTAGCGACAGCAAGGCGGCCACTCATTAGCGCTCTTGCTATTATTTGTAGTTTGATTTTAAGTCTTGCGTGGACGTCAGAAGAAGAGTGAGCGTGCAACTCTGGATGTTTGAAGAGCGTCCTCAAGTGGCGGGTCTTCCGGCGCCGTGGGAACCGGGTCAAAGGTGATCCGTCAGCATCCGACTCGTGTACCCTCTTCGACATCCCGCTCGATAAACCACCCGCCGAGACTCCGTCTGCTGCATTTTGATTTATTTTCTAAAGACTCAACACTCCTGAAGTCAATAATTGGATCATCGATCCCCCGATCGGGTTGTAGCATCTGCTAATCACATCGGCTAATATCTACTTTTTGCTTTGGAGCGTGAATACGTGTTCCAAGTTGTCCTGGAAATCCTGAAAAACTTATAACGGGGGTGTTTTGTGGTGGAACGTCATGGAAAATCCGTGGTTGGATGTTCCACCACGAAGGGACGCCGTCTCCGGCCCGGCCGACTCCGGCCCGGCCGACTCCGTCTCGCTCTGCTTCAGAAGCAGTTTTCCCGGGCTCGCAGCTCCGTTCCCGGGGGAGGTGGAACCACCGGGAGCGTGAAGATCTTCTCCGGACTCCAGGCGGCCCATGACCTGAATATGTCCGGGGTGAAGGCGGGGGCGTACGCTTCCCCTCGCCATTATTTTCCATTAGCTTGACAACGGGGGCATCTCAGAGAAGCCGAGCCCCGGCGGGGAGCTCGCGGGGTGATGTCCAGGGGTAATGAGGCGAAGAGCGGGAACCTGTCGACCCCCTGCCACCGCCATCAGCACCTCCAACACCCGGCCACCGCCGTGAAGATGTAGCCTAGGAGGAGGAGGAGGGGCCGCCACCACCACCGTGGACATTAGTCACACGGTGGCGGATGGAGAATTGGGTCTTTTACGCAACGTGCTTTCCAAGTACAACCTCCCTTCCCTTCATCCGCCCCATCACCACCCCCAGCTTTAGCTTCCAGGCTACATATTTTCAGATAAATGTCAAATCAGTGGCGGGATGAGCTTCATATGAATGTCTGGGTTTGCGGAACGAAAACGAAGGCCAAATGAGACGAGGCACTCGGCGGCGTCGAAGGCGAAGGCCGTTCTTAGCTCGCAAAACAAAAGCGCCAAAAAAATACAGTCCCTTCTCTTTTTCCAAAGCAGACTATGAAGTCCTGGATTCGGGTTGCTGCAGGTCCTGGTGCAGCAGGTCCCGGATCGCAGTTCAAGGACCAGGAGTTAGGCTACCTGGAGCTAGCTTCAGGCGGCACTCCAGTTCTGGGTAACTCAGGTTTCCATTCAAAAGGAACTCCTTGGTTGGAACGATGCCTGAGAACCTACCGGTTGGGTTCGGGTCACCTGGGTCAACCCTACCTCGGATGCCTCCTCCCTGCTGAGACACTTTTCATGGACAGCGGTATGTCCTCAGCGCCAGAGGCCTCTTCGGCATCCCGGAAGTTTCCCAACCCCGTTCACCGGAAAAGGTGAAGAAATGTGACCATCGGGTTAGCGAAGCAACTCCAGATCCACCCAAGGGGTCCAGGGATCCCAGCACTTGGACCTCCCTGATCCGGATCTGCACCCGACCTTCAGAAAGGTCGACCCAGAGGCAACGTTGCTCTCGTCCACGGGGGTTCTCAGTCGGTACACAGAGTTTGCTTATTATCGCTTGTGACGGCTATTTCTGGAATCTGTTTGTAGCTAAGAATAGACCCGGCCAGACAAAATATGCTAAAAAACAGACTGACGGTTCTGACAGGCGGAGGTCGGCGCTTGTTGGCAAGGAGTCCACCGAGACCGCCGTTCTTTTTTTAAAACCATCAGAACGGTAAAAAGGCAGGACGGAGACTGGAGAAGGTCGCAGGTAAACAGCTTTGTTTGTGATTATCTTTTTTGATTTGATTTTTATTTTTGAAGCGGACCTGAAATTCACGCTTACCTTGTCTGAAGGCGAACACGGAACGTGGCCGTCGCTACCGTTAGCGCAGCTGTCTGCGCTAACCTCCATTACTGTAGTCCAATCAAGCTCTGACACGTTTGATTGACAGGTGACTAGCCCCGCCCACCGCGCCCAGCTGTGAATCACGGGTCTAATTGGGTAAGATGACTTGTATCGTGGAACCGAAGATTTTGGTTTCTTCAAAGATGGCTGCCGACGGTCGATGGTTATCTTCTGCTAGCGTGGAACTGATGACAGTCGGTTGAAACCAAAATGTTTGTTGTTGCAAGGGCTCTCCATTAGCATCACCGTTAGCCTAACAATGAGTTTCACCAATGGTCTTATCGTTAGCCTCACCGTTAGCCTCACCGTTAGCCTCACCAATAATTTCACCATTAGCCTCACTGTTAGCCTCAACAATAGTTTCACCAATAGACTCACCGTTAGGTTCACCGTTAGTTTTATCAATGGCCACACCATTAGCCTCACTGTTAGCCTCAACATTAGCCTCACTGTTAACCCAAATCCTAGTTTCACCATTGGCCTCATCATTAGCCTCACTGTTAGCCTCACCATTACTTTCGCCAATGGCTTCACCGTAAGCCTCACCGTTAGCCTCACCAAGAGTTTCACCAATGGCCTCACTGTTAGCTTCAACATTAGCCTCACTGTAACCTAAATATTAGTTTCACAGATGGCCTCATCATTAGCTTCACTGTTAGCCTCACCAATGGCCTCATTATTAGCCTCACCGTTAGCCTCACCAATAGTTTCACCAATGGCCTCACCGTTAGGTTCACTGTTAGCCTCACCATTAGCTACAACATTAGTTTCACCAATTACCTCACTGTTAGCCTCACCGTTAACCTCACTGTTAGCCTCACTGTTAGCCTCACCATCAGCATCACCAAAAGTTTCACCAATGGCCTCACCGTTACCCCCACCGTTAACTTCTCCGTTAGCCTCACTGTTATTCTCACTGTTAGCCTCACCCTTACCCTCACCGTTAGCCGCACCATTAGTTTTACCAATGGCCTCACCCTTAGCCTTACTGTTAGCCTCACCATTAGCTACAACATTAGTTTCACCAATTACCTCACCGTTACCCTCACCGTTAACCTCTCCGTTAGCCTCACTGTTAACCTCAGTGTTAGCCTCACCGTTAGCCTCACTGTTAATCTCAGTGTTAGCCTCATCGTTAGCCTCACTGTTAACCTCAATGTTAGCCTCACTGTTAGCCTCACCCTTACCCTCACCGTTAGCCTCACTGTTAACCTCAGTGTTAGCCTCACTGTTAGCCTCACCCTCACCCTCATCGTTAGCCGCACCATTAGTTTCACCAATTACCTCATCGTTACCCTCACCGTTAACCTCTCCGTTAGCCTCATTGTTATTCTCACTGTTAGCCTCACCGTTAACCTTGCTGTTAGCCTCACCATTAGCTACAACATTAGTTTAACCGATTACCTCACGTTAGCCTCACTGTTAACCTCAGTGTTAGCCTCACCGTTAGCCTCACTGTTAACCTCAGTGTTAGCCTCACTGTTAGCCTCACCCTTACCCTCACCGTTAGCCTCACTGTTAACCTCAGTGTTAGCCTCACCGTTAGCTTCACCAAAAGTTTCACCAATGGCCTCACCGTTAGCCTCACCATTAGCTCCAACATTAGTTTCACCAATTACCTCACTGTTACCCTCACCGTTAACTTCTCTGTTAGCCTCACTGTTATTCTCACCATAAGCCTCACCATTAGTTTTACCAATGGCCTCACCGTTAGCCTTACTGTTAGCCTCACCATTAGCTACAACATTAGTTTCACCAATGACCTCACCATTACCCTCACGTTTACCTCACCGTTAGCCTCACTGTTATCCTCATCGTTAGCCTCACCGTTAGCCTCACCGTTAGCCTCACCGTTAGCCTCACCGTTAGCCTCACCGTTAGCCTCATCGTTAGCCTCACCGTTAGCCTCAAACTCATGCAAGTTGTTTTAAAGACCCTGTTCTCCCCCATGCAACTCCTGCAACTAGAAAACATATCTCAGCTAGCAAAGAGCAGAGGATTCTGTGCCGCTGAAGATGAGTCTCCACTCCTAGCGCCTGTGCTAACAAGCCTCCATGCCCTTCCGCCCGCAGATTATCCTGCACCGCTCCTTCGGGAATCCTCTGAGATTTCGATGCTGAACGGAGGAGGTTTCCCCCCCGGGCTGCTCGGGGTCGAACCCCAGGAGAGGACGGGTCTCCAGAGCTCCTCCTCCTCGCCTTGGAACTCCTCCGGACAGGGAGGAGGCTCTTCTACTCCAGCTCCCTCCGGACGTCTGATCTCAAAAGGCCGAGTTAGATTTGGGTATCTTTTTCTACGCCTCGGAATTTCTTACGCGCTTCAAACGATGAGGGCGAACGAATCGATACCGAGGCGTAGTCGGTATCGAGCAGCGGCCGCGAGGAGACGGACGGATAAATGAAGAGCTCGAAGGAGGAAAGGTTGACGTGAACTCGTCCGAATCCGACGGTCACGGGATTTTCGTCCGTGTCATGAAACGTTCAGCTAGTCGTGACTGAACCCAAGAACCCAGTCTGCAAATTCGAATCCACAGGAAAAACAAAAAACGTGAAGGCGGGGAAGGTTTTGATGAGGGAGACCCTGAACCTGCAGAGAGAAGGAACCAGCTTGAATACAAATCCCAAATTCTAGGATGTCAGAAACATGAACCAGCAACTCAAGGACGTCAAGCATGGAAGGGGTGACCAGATGCTAGGTGACACTTTGGAACAACCAGGTGAGGTGGATGGACATACCGACAGACAAACAGGACAACCATACCCCTTGTTTTTGGACCCTTTTAAAGACTCCCGGAAGGAGAAGCTCTTCAAATCTCGAGCGAGGGATGGCGTTCGGGGAACGGCAGAGATGGACGAGTGTGTAAAAGCAAACGGATCCGACGATTAAACACGGAAATCGAAAGAAAGGCTACGTTTGAGTAGCTGCCAAGCGTACCAATCATGGATTCTGGGAATCCCTGTAAAGACTGATGGAGTATTAATGTTTCTGGATGGACCTGTTTCCAAAAGTGCTGAAACAGAATTCAGTCGACTGTTGAATAAAAGAGGAGTCGAAAGTGAAGATGTACAAGTGCAACGGATCAAACGAACCCAACATCAGAATCTGTTGCCTTTAGAAAGACTTATTATCGAGTTCAACAAACTCAAAAAAGCTCCTTTGAGCCGGAGTTGAACCAGCGACCTAAGGATGTCTGGTATCTTCTACAGTCCTCCGCTCTACCAACTGAGCTATCAAAGGGCACAAAGCTTAAAATTTTAGGTCAAACAATTTCCTTGTTTTCTTGACCTTCAGATCTTGAATAGAAAGCTGGAAGGACACAAAAACAAAGTCCCACAAGGAAGAGGTTGAGTGGCCTGAGGACGTCTTCTGTTGATCTGAGACTCTTGGAGACTTGAAGCATGATTCCAATCCTACGAGGATGCGACTCCAAAAGGGTTCCTTCGAGCCGGAGTTGAACCAGCGACCTAAGGATGACCGGTTTCTATGTCCTACAGTCCTCCGCTCTACCAGCTGAGCTATCGAAGGGAACAGAAGCAGTTCTGGACACATTTAGAGAAACCGTCAAAGGTACATATCTGAGAAGAGGAACTCCATGGAAGGGCCTCTGCTCTGAACAATCAAGGATTTAAGAGAGTCACTGCCAGAACATGACTGATGTTCCATCTCAAAACAATTTACCTATGACTATATTTCTTTTTTTCAACTTGATTCCCAAAAGTCCTGATTCCAGGACTCGACAAGGACACACGATCAAAACTATTCCTTCGGGCCGGAGTTGAACCAGCGACCTAAGGATTCCTGTTGCTGAACCCCTACAGTCCTCCGCTCTGCCAGCTGAGCTACCGAAGGGACGGGACATTGTCCTTTTTTGACCTTCAAATTGCTCCTTGAATTGAGAAGGGATATGGACTTAGGAAGGTCCAAAAAGCAACTTCCAAAGTGTTGATCTCAGCAAGACACCATGTGACCTTGAGAGCTCGAAGGTCAGAGAACTTGGACAAGGTCAAGGACATGATCCCAAAACTTCCATTCGAGAAGCTCCAAAACTAAACATGGCAGGATTCAGATAATAAGCGACAGGAGATCTCTGACATACAAGTTACAGTCGATCTATTTTTTTTTACATTAACTCTGAAACTCCTGATGAGAATCCCTCAAGGACGGACGATCAAAACTGTTCCTTCGAGCCGGAGTTGAACCAGCGACCTAAGGATGTCTTCAGCTGAGCTTCTACAGTCCTCCGCTCTACCAGCTGAGCTATCGAAGGGCAGGCACCAGACTTGTATAACACAGCGGCTCTCCAACTGATGCCTACACACTTGGAAAAGGACTGACACTTGAACAACTGGATGAAGCCGTGACCTTCACAAAGATTTGTTATCCGGTTCAGACTCAAGAGTGTTGCCTGGTGAGGAGCAAAGCAGTCGACGACCAACATGGATGAAAGAGCAATGACGGATACATGAGCAGCCAAACATCAGAATGTACAAGTCAACAAGGACACCACAAAAAGGGAACTCCTTCGAGCCGGAGTTGAACCAGCGGCCTAAGGATGCCTACAGCTGAGCTTCTACAGTCCTCCGCTCTACCAACTGAGCTATCGAAGGGATCGACATGGCTTTCCCGACATTTTTATAGAATACAGAGTCGGCAATGGAAGGGCAACTTTCAAAAACGCTAAGGGTACAAAACGGATCTATTGACACTTTCAGACAAAAAGGTATTGAGATATTTCCAACAGATGACTGAAATGCTTCCCCAAAACTCTGCGCGAGAAGTGAACTGGAAGGGAAAGATGTCGGTCAACCCTTTGAGGTCAAAAGGTTCACCAGTTTTGACCTTCAAACTTGTCTTCGCCCTCCTCCGGCCTTCCGAGCGAATGAAGGGCAAAGAGATCTATCGTCGCTTTCAGGCAAACAAACATTGAGGAATTTCCAAGAAATGTTGAGCTTGTAAGAGCAAAAAAAACCAGATGCTTGTTTTGTTTGTCGAGTTCTCCAAGGACACTCCAAGGACCGGTGACCCGAGGATACCGGTCGGTAACCTCCCAAAGGGCTTCGCTTGACCACGCGAGCGATGGAAGGGTCGCGCCTTTGTCATCGAATCCCCTGGACTCGGCACGGCGCTCGACGACTCGAAACGAAGACCTCTTCCGCAATTGGTCCGTCAGGGTTGCGATGGCCCCGCCCACTTCCCCTTTCATTTGTCAAGGGTACCGGCGGCGCCACTCCGCCTCCAAATCGGGCCGGTCCCGCTCCTTTAAGCGTGGCCCTGCTTGTCCAAAGGATCATGCAAGGTGTTGTTAATAATTCCTCGCAGGAGGAGCAGAAAATTTGAAGCTTCACAAGCCGCGCTAACGGACCCGCGGCGGCGCAGCTAACTCAGCATTCAACCCAAATCCTCTCCCGGGCGAGCCGACGGGAGGATACGTATCGATCCGGACAAACACACACACCGACTTAAATTGATAGAGGGGATTAGCGGAATAGATGGAGAAAGCGTGTGTGAAATGTTCGGAAGCCGGAGGAGGCGAGGAAGGCGTTGGTGCCGCGAGAGGGGGCGGAAAAAAAAAGACAGCTATCGAGCAGCCGGAGAAACGAGCAGCAAGGAGAACAGGTTTAGACAAGTTTTTCTTTTCTGTGACAGACACTTTGGGGAATAACCCGTCTGTTAAATATTTTACGCGCCGAAGTTGCCTCGAGTTTACTTAAAGAAACTCTCCAGTGTGCAGCGGGCGCTCGGCGAGGGAGGAATGCTAAGCGGGTAGAAAAAAAAAAAATATATTTATGTATTTGTGTAGTGCTTTCGCAGATAAAGAAAAATTGTGTTTTGAATAATGATCAAATTGATGTTACAAGCTAATATTAAAAATGGCCGGACGGCACGGGAATTATGTTGGAACGCCGGTGGAAAAGAGGTGAAGAGACGAGTCCAAGCAGGTTGGAATGGGTGGAGAAAAGTGTCAGGGGTACCAAGAGATAGAAGAACATCAGCCAGAAGGAAAGGAAAGGTGTACAAGACAGTGGTGAGACCAGCGATGATGTTTGGACTAGAAACTGTTCCAATGACCAAAAGACAGCAGGCAGAACTAGAGGTTGCAGAGATGAAGATGTTGAGGTTCTCTTTGGGAGTGACCAGGATGGAGAGGATCAGGAATGAGTCTATCAGAGGAACAGCACATGTTAGATGTTTTGGAGAGAAGGTCAGAGAAGCCAGGATGAGATGGTTGGGTCATGGACAGAGGAGGGATAGAGAATATATTGGTAGACGGATGCTGGAATTGGAGGTCTAGAGGAAGACCAAAGAGAAGGTTGATGGACGTAGTGAGAGATGATATGAAGTTAGTTGGTGTGAGAGAGGAGGATCCAGAGAATGGGGTGAGATGGAGAAGGTGGATTCCCTGTGGAGACCCCTGAAAGGAAAAGCCCAAAGGAGAAGAACGCTTTGTCACAGGAGTGCAGGACATGTATGCCCGAGACAAAATGACGACCGAGATGGTTTGGATATGAACACTCCTCTTTTCATGTCCAAACCGTGGTGAAGATCTCGGTAGAAGGATGCTGAAGGTGGAGCTGCCAGGCAGGAGGTCTAGAGGAAGACCAAAGAGAAGATGTATAGATGTCGTGAGAGAAGATATGAAGGTCGTTGGTGTGAGAGAGGAGGATCCAGAGAATAGGGTTAGATGGAGAAAGTTGACTCGCTGTGGCGACAACTGAAGGGAAAAGCTGAAAGAAGAAGAAGACTTGTGTCGCAACGCCTCCTGGTTCCAAAGCACTTCACGTTCACTCTTTACACTCCGACGCCAGCGGAGCTACCATGCAAGGTGCGATCCAGGACATCGGGGGGTTCAGCGTCTCGCCAAGGGACGTTTGGGCAGGAAATCAGGGAACTCGGAGGCCCGACCTCTAGATTGGAAGGACGCTTGCTCGAGATCCAACTGAAGCTAACGCTAGCAGCTAGGATTCCTGCCCGAATATTAGCAAGCTGATATAAGAGGTGCATCACTTTCTTCACGGTAGTCGAAGAGGTGTTCGCGGATCTTATCGGCTCTGTTTGCCGTACGGGGGCAGGTGAGGAAGAAAAAAAGTGCCGGCACTGATGAACCAAAAGAAAATCCCATTAAATTGAGAAGGATTTGTCATCGCACACCACAAAAGCCTTCCTTCGAACCGGAGTTGAACCAGTGACCTAAGGATACCTGCCCATGCACTCCTACAGTCCTCCGCTCTACCAGCTGAGCTATCGAAGGTACAGATGCCTCGCCAGAGGTTGAATTCTTGCACTTCTTGTATTTTGACTTGTTATTGAATTTTGCAAGTTGCAAAGGTCACAAAAACATTTCCCAAAAGCATCCTCTGATGAAGAAGCGAGAGTACCAGAGAAGTTCCCGAGGTCACTGTCGATCTGTGACACTTGGTGAGTCTGAAAGATATGTTTTTCATTGCATCCTACAAGGACACGAACCCAAAAGCACTCCTTCGAGCCGGAGTTGAACCAGCGACCTAAGGATGTCCATTGCGGTATGCCTACAGTCCTCCGCTCTACCAACTGAGCTATCGAAGGAAGGAGGTCCTTGCTTGTCACAAATGCAACACAGACATACAACTCTGTCTCTTGTCTTGCTGGAAGTACTATTTCCAGACAAGGACGTTGATCAAAAGTCTTCCTTCGAGCCGGAGTTGAACCAGCGACCTAAGGATGTCCATCTCTAAGCTCCTACAGTCCTCCGCTCTACCAACTGAGCTATCGAAGGGTAGGCGCAGAAGTTTAGCTAAAGAGGTGGTATCTCCAACTGACATGTCACATAAAGCTGTGACCTCGGCAAAGATTCATCGAATCGTCTTCCGATCTGGAAAGTCAGACTGAGGCAACTGAGACGGACGCGTTTGGAGCTCAAACAACTTTTGAAGGACTTTTCATCGCCCTCCTTCGAGCTTCAGTCCAACCTGCGACCTAAGTAAGTCCGTGAACGAGCGATCCCGGTCCACCACTCGACCCACGAAGTCGTAGAATGGAAAACGTTGTGACCACCGCCTCTTGAAGACAAAGCGGCATAAGGGTACTTCAATGCTATAACTCAGGGACACCTTCATACATTTATGGATGTATATTGTTTCCACATAAATGTATTAGATATTTTCGATCTCCTTCATGCGCGTCCACCCAGGACCACGGCGCCGTCACTTGAAAAACTGACCTTGAGCGTTACCGTTATTATTTTTTTTTCAGTTGTATAGTGTTCTCCCTCAAAGTTCCCTTCGCCCGGTCGCCTTCATGGGCATCACCTCCGGACGGCGAGCAGACGAACCCTGAATACGAATGAGCCTCCGCCCACGCGGGGAGGCGAGGAATCCGAGCCGATCCCATTATGCTCCGCAGGGATAGAATTAACCTTGGACTCCTGACGGCAAAAAGCCTACATGCGGTATTTTGAATATACATAAACATTTATATATGTATGCTTTTGGGGTACATTGAGTTATCAGCGGGTCGGCGCGTGTAGCCTAGCGCCTTAAACCTCATTCTTCATGCTGCACCGGCGCATAAATTAGCCCGCTAGCTTTAGCCTTGCGGCCACCTCGACCTTTCCCGGCTCTGAGGGTCAAAGGTCAAGCATAATCCCAAAGAAATTCCCGCAGGGTGAGAAAGACCGGGGTTCAATCCGCAGACTCCCGGACAAAAGAACCGCAAAGAAAAGAAGGAAAAGAACGCCCAGGGCTACAGCTGTCACCGGCACAGAGGCGCCGGGGAGTATCTGTCGAACCCGAATCACCTTGTAGGCGTGCGCGCGCACGTGCAAGCGCGTCGGAAAGAAAAAGAAAAAGTCAAAATGCAGACGCTGATTGACAATACAGACGAAGCGCTCCGCCAGACATCAAATATTACAAGTAGGCCCGAGAAGTTTGGCGGCGTGCATGCAAGAGCGCGAGAACAGAAGCCCCCGCACCTCCACCTTTCAAGACGCTTCCTGAAAGGCGGCGCTGAGGGGAGCACTTTGAAATCCGCGGGAAGCGGCACTTAAGACGGAAGTGCTGAGAGCTGTCTCGCTCCCGCTCGCTCTCGACAAAGATTTTAAGATAATGCGTGAACCTTTTTTTTTTTTTTCTTTCCGATGAGGATACGAGGAGGCCTTTAAAGAGGGATCATCTGCAGCATCGTTAACTTTTTACCCCCGAATTAGCATCTGCACCGGCGGGGAATGAAGGGAGGGTACCGGTCTCGAAGGGGGGATGCGAAGGGACTCGTTTCCAAACCTCCTCCGAGCGAGAAGGGGTCGCCTGGCGAGGAGCAGAGGATTCAGTGACCGACATGGACCAACTAGCGATACGTGAACAGTCAAACATGAATCCTTGTCATACAAGTCACCACGGGAAGGGAACTCCTTTGGGCCGGAGTCAAACCAGTGACTTAAGGATGAGTGACAGGAGATCGCTGATGCTCAACTTTGAATCCATCCCTTTTTTTCCTGAAGTTCAAAACTGAGACTCCTGATTTCAGACCACAATCAAAAGACTTCCTTTGAGTTCGAGTTGAACCGACATCTTATTGATGCCTGTTGTTGCCCTCCCACAGTCCTCTGCTTTAGAAGCCACACATGTAGATAACAGCAAGTATCTCCATCTGATATGTCCAACAGCTGGAAGAGGATCTACACTGGGGAACAGAGGGATGAAGCTGTGACCTTCAAAAAGATTTGTGACTGAATTATTCAGATAAAAGTATTCCTTCGAGCCGGAGTTGAACCAGCGACCTAAGGATGCCTACAAGTCCTACAGTCCTCCGCTCTACCAGCTGAGCTATCGAAGGGAGCGCAAATACCAGGAGGACACTATGAAACAAAAACGTACCAAAGGACCATCTTTCAAAAGGAACACTGGACGAGGAGCGCCTGAACAAAACAAGGAACGATTTAGAGAAAAAGTGACAAGAGATGTCTGACTTTTGACGTCCAATCTGACGTCCGATCTGGCTCAAAGAAACCCAACAATCGCATCTTCAGTGAATTCTACCGCTTAAAAAGTACCAGCCCCTTCTGCACCCTCCAAGCAACCAGGAAAGACCCACCTCCAGAACCTCCACCTGAGCCTCAGTCCTTGTGGTCCAAGAGGTTTCACCCCTTTCTTCAGCTTTACCTTTTCATATTCCAGCCCAGGTAATCCCACTACTTTGTCCCCAATGAACGACATACATTAGCATAGCAACCCCCATTAACATAACACCCCTATTAGCATCACAACCCCTGTAGATCTAGTTTCTGCCCTTCAACTCCTCCATTTACATAAGTCACCATAACCTAGACCTGCCCAGAACCAGTTCCATTGGGAAACTCCGCTTGGGGTCACTGGAACTGAAGAAGCCTCTGGGATGAGGACTGAAACATCTTCAAGTGCGGAACTACAAGTCCAGTTGCCACGACAAGAAGGTTTCAACTTGAATTCACCGTGACCTCCACAGACATCTTACCCATTGATTCTTGGATCATTTCGGCAACTTCAGATCCGGAAGGACAGATTCTTCAAAGCTCGAGAAGAAGGCGACCGAGAACAAAAGGTGTGGGTTGGCGGACGTAAACGATGGAGACGGACGAGTGTCCGACACTGAGACCGGCTGCCTTCGAGCGCCTTGCCGTTGAAGTTATTTCAAAACTTCAAGCCGGGTAAAAGTGTGAAAATGACTTTTCTGTTTCCAGCCGCTGCCTCGTCAATTTTAGAAAAACAGCATTACCTGAATTCCTGCTGAACGGTTCCTGACCGCCAATCCTTCATGGTTGTCAGGTGTTTTTAGATCCTTTCGGGGCTTCAGGACAGGAAGGGGACGCAGGCTGGTGGGCAAAGACGGAGAACAACAGTTACAAATCTGCCTTTGTCACTGGATTCAAAACTCCTCCGTCGAGCCGGAGTTGAACTGAGCCATCGAAGGGAGCAAAATGTCCAATTTGTCTCTTTTTTTGACTTCGAATCTGAAACTCCTGATTGTAGAGGATTGCAGAGAAGTCAACGACCAACATACGTGAAGGGACAAACATGGACACGAGTCGTACAAGTCCACCAGAAAAAGGAAACTCCTTTGCGCCGGAGTTGAAGCAGCGACTTAAGGATGTTTACAGCTGAACTCCTACAGCCTCTGCTATCGAAGGGAACAGGTACGTATCAAAATAATCAAATAGTTCAGAAGAAACGCCGGAGTCCATTCGAGGAGCTGCCAAACAAAACAAGGATTAAGTGACAGGAGAGCTGCGCCATTCAACCTCACAACACTTTCTGAACTTCAAATGACAAACTCCTGGTTCCAGACATGTAGCCTACAGGGACATACAATCAAAACTCCTCCTTCGAGCCGGAGTTGAACCAGCGACCTAAGGATGCCCACAGCTGAGCTCCTACAGTCCTCCGCTCTACCAGCTGAGCTATCGAAGGGCAAGTATTGCACATGTAGAAAACAGCCGGTATCTCCAACTGATGTCCCACGCACTTGGAAAAGGATTGATACATGAAGAAAAACAAGATGAAGCTGTGACCTTCACAAAGATTTGTGATCCAGTTCAGACTCAAGAGTGTCGCCTGGTGAGAAGAAAAGAAGTCAATGACCAACATGGACGAAAGAGCAATGACGGATACATGAACAGCCAAACATCAGTATGTACAAGTCAACCACAAAAAAGGATCTCCTTCGAGCCGGAGTTGAACCAGCGACCTAAGGATGACTACCATCAAGCTCCTACAGTCCTCCGCTCTACCAGCTGAGCTATCGAAGGGGACGTATGTGTCACAGGACACTGTCAAGGACAAATTGTACCAAAGGAATATAGTTCCAAAAACACTGGACTCCATTCGAGGAGCTCCTAAACATAACAAGGATGGATTTACAGAAGAAGGGACTTCACAAATTCAACACTGAAGTACGACTTTGATTCTTTTTTTGAATTTCAGATGTGAAACTCCTGGTTCCAGACACGAATCCTACAGGGATGCAAGGTCAAAAGTGGTTGAGATACAAGAGAGTTGCTTGGCGAGGAGCAGAGAAGTCATACGTGAAGGGACAAACATCGACAAGTCGTACAAGTCAACAAGGACACCACAAAAAGGAAACTCCTTTGCGCCGGAGTTGAAGCAGCGACCTAAGGATGTTTACAGCTGAACTCCTACAGCCTCTGCTATCGAAGGGAACAGGTACGTATCAAACGCATCAAAGAAAAACAGTTCAGAAGAAATGCTGGAGTCCATTCGAGGAGCTGCTAAACAAAACAAGGAAGGATTTAGTGACAGGAGAGCTGCGCCATTCAACCTCACAACACTCTCTGAACTTCAAATGACAAACTCCTGGTTCCAGACATGTAGCCTACAGGGACATACAATCAAAACTCCTCCTTCGAGCCGGAGTTGAACCAGCGACCTAAGGATGCCCACAGCTGAGCTCCTACAGTCCTCCGCTCTACCAGCTGAGCTATCGAAGGGCAAGTATTGCACATGTAGAAAACAGCCGGTATCTCCAACTGATGTCCCACGCACTTGGAAAAGGATTGATACATGAAGAAAAACAAGATGAAGCTGTGACCTTCACAAAGATTTGTGATCCAGTTCAGACTCAAGAGTGTCGCCTGGTGAGGAGCAAAGAAGTCAACGACCAATATGGACAAATGAGCAATGACGGATACATGAAGGGCCAAACATCAGTATGTACAAGTCAACAAGGACACCACAAAAAGGGTTTCCTTCGAGCCGGAGTTGAACCAGCGACCTAAGGATGACTACCATCAAACTCCTACAGTCCTCCGCTCTACCAGCTGAGCTATCGAAGGGAACCAACAGTGCCAAAAGCACTTCCCGATAAACTCATACCCCAATGAAAAACGTTCAGGGCAACTCCTTCCCTGTAAGAATGAGGGTACGACAGAAAACACTCAAGAATTCAGAACATTTTTTGTGATTATATGTAATTTAGAATGTGTAATATATAAATAACATCCTCAAGATAATGTGCAATGAATGCACTAGTAAACAAACAACACTGAGCAACAACAAAAATCCCATCTTCCCCAAACGGCCCAAGATTAGCATCTTGTGTTGGTTCCTACAAGTCTGAAGGGGAGGGGGCAAGTGTGTATCCAAGTTTGTGTAGCCTAGCATCTAGCATAGGCACTCTTTCTGCGTTTCCACCCAGTTTTAAGAATCCTTCCCCTCCCTTCCACAGAAGGTGCGGGTCAACCGGCCTCGACGTCCTGCCGCCGTTCGTCCGCGGAGCTCCATAAACAGCGCGTCGAACGGAGACAAACGTACGCGGGCCTAATGAAAGCGGGAGATGGTGCGCGGCAGATGGTCCCGTCGCCTTTGACTCCGGTCCAATCGGCCCAAATTAGCCCGACTATGAATAATTCATCGCTCCGTCTGGCACAAAAGGCGGACGGGGCTTTCATGGGGTCTCCGTTATCCAATTTCCACAAACGGCGGCAAAATGTCAACGTCCGGGGAGCTCCTTCAGGCTAACGGGTCATTTTTCACAATACCAGTCTGGAGATACGGACTCCAGGACGATTCGCTCCGGATGACGAGACGTTCATCTTTATGAACCGCCGAAAAGACTCCGGCTGTCGCGGCAGATGAAGCCTTCAGAGAAGAAACAAAAGGGGAAGCTAGCTAACGCGCTAACGGTTGCGGCTACGCTCCGGCGTGCTTTCGGCCCAAAACGACAACGACGAAAGGACACAAATTCAACCTTAAAGACCTTTTAGATTCGCCGGCATTTCGATTTCCTCCCTTTTTCGATTGTTCTTGAACGCATCGGAGGCCGAATGCCATCGTTTCTAAGAAAGCGAGCGGGTAAAGCACCGGAATCGGCGCCATTTCATTTTCTATCCTTGTGTAACGGAAGCTTCTGGAAAGCAGGGCCGCCGCGTCGCTCAACTTTTACGGCCCGGCTTTAAGAGGTTCCTGCGTTGAAAGAAAAATAAAATTAACCAAGCGTGAACGTGCCATTCCGCTGACGCCAGGAGGCCTTCATGGCGGCGGCGGCGGCGGCGCGGGAGCTAGCGTGCACTAGAGGGGAGGGTGGCGTGAGCCGGCGCCGGCTTTTGTTTACACAATTAAAACCCTGACAGGGAGCTGGCCGGTCGATTTAGCACAAAGTGTCTAATTTGCTGTGAGGGTGGAAATAAGCTGCTTAAAAGCACAGGAAGTCGCCGCGCGTCGGACGGTTGGTGCTGTTTGTCGGAAGGCTGTAATTACTACAGACGCACTTTATGGCGCCGTCCGTTCGGGGGGCGGCGGAGTTAAAAGGACGACCGGCAAGAAGGAAGACGGGGGTTTCAGAGTCCAGAACAGATGTTACATTTCCAGCCTTCGTTAACAGTGTTGATATGAACGGATGCTAACGCTAAAAGCTAAGGGCGGACCTTTCCGTGGAACAGGACGGGATTGGGTGACGCCGTGCGTTGCCGTGCCGACGGGGCGTACGTCTCGCGCGAGGCTCTCGTCCGGTTTTCGCCGGTAAACGAGGTCCTCCAGGAGGATCTTCAAGATCGGGGGTTATTTGTGTATCGCCGCTGGTTGCCGTGGTTACCGTCGGGATCTATTCACAAAACTTCCGCGAGCGTCTTCCGGGGACGCGTGAAGAACGAGCGGCTCTGCGTCGGCGCCGCGGCGGATTTTTAATCCGCTGAAAAAGCCCAACAACTCGACGCGTTAGCTTAGCATCAAGCTAACCACCGTCGTCTCACCTTCGTCAATGAAAATTCGACCGGATGACCAGATGCATCACTGATTTCACACGAAAAGCTAGCATTGTCGCTAACAGTCGGCTAATCTGTAGAAGAAGGCGACTTGAGGAATCGACTACAAATGGTTGCGGCGTGAGGCATGAACACACACACACACACACACACACACACACACACACTCACACACACCAGATGGCTGTGATTGGTTCAGAGGTTTCAGAAGCGGCGTTTGCTGAAATAAAAGAAAGTGAAGACAAGCGGAGTGAAAATCAAACTGTTTGATTGATGTGAAAAATATATAACAGCACGCCTGCATGTGTGTGTGTGTGTGTGTGTGTGTGTGTGTGTGAGGCTGCAACCTTAAAATGGCAAAATGGCCGCCGTCACGTTATGGTTTTTCGGGCTCCTGTCGGACGAACCTGGCCGCGCTCTAAATGGCCCGTGAACGAGTTGCCGCGGGAACGGGAGGGAACAATTAGCCGGACGATTAGCGACAGGCGCGCGGGAAATTAACAACGTCCTTCGCCGCGGTCACTGTCGCTACGACGCACAGCCATCTTGTCTTTCATTCAACGGCCCGGATCTTTCAGACGCTTTTACTTCCATTTCCGATCGGAAAATACCGTTCATTCGTTCATCGTTAGCGATACGGCTAATCCGGCGCTCAGGGCTAGCTGTCACTGCGCGACACCGGTCGATCTCCAGACCTACGACCGTTCACCCGGGGCAGGAGAACCCGCAGAACCCGGAGAAACGAAGTGGCGAGCTTCTCGGAATCGAACGGACGAATGAATCTTCAGATTCTGTTAGCTAACGGAAGCTAATGCTTCGGTACCGTCCGTAACGCTAGCGTTCGTAGCCCCCCTTTTCCCGACCGATGACGGCTCGCGCGAAGGTCACGGACTTGTTGAAGTGCGGTCACACGGATGGACTCGGACAATCGGTTTTATGTGCAAGACTGCATCGCGGGAAGCTGCCGACAAACGTTTCGCACCGGGTGGACGATGGGAAAAGCCTTGGCTTCTTTATTGCGATTTGAGGAATCGGAAACTTGCGTACCTAAGAAGAGCGACGTAGCCTGTCGGAGTGATGACCCTTGCTGCCCATTAGACAGGAAACAAGGTTCCCGTCACATTTGGTCAAATGGCAAATTCTTGTCAAAAGCTACAAACAGTCAGGGGTACGAAGAGATGGAAGATTTTCAGCCAGAATGAAAGGAAAGGTGGAGGAGACGCTGGTGAGATGATCTACAAACAGTAACAATGACCAAAAGACAGGAGGCAGAGCTGGAGGTTGCAGAGATGAAGATGCTGAGGTTCTCTTTGGGAGCGACCAGGATGGAGAGGATCAGGAATGAGTCTATCAGAGGGACGGCACATGGTAGATGTTTTGGAGATGGTTGGGTCATGGACAGAGGAGGGAGAGTGAAGATATTGGCAGACGGATGCTGGAATTGGAGGTCTAGAGGAAGACCAGAGAGAAGATCTATGCACGTCATGAGAGAAGATATGAAGGTAGGTGGATCCAGAGAATAGGGTTAGATGGAGAAGGTTGGTTCGCTGTGGAGACCCTGAAGGGAAAAGACCAAAGGAAAAGAAGACTTTGTCACAGGGGTGCAGGACATGTATGACTGAGACAGTTTGGCCATGAACACTCCTCTGTTCATGTCCAAACTGTGGTGAAGATCTGGGTAGAAGGTTGCTGAAGGTGGAGCTGCCAGGCAGGAGGTCTAGAGGAAGACCAAAGAGAAGATGGATGGACGTCATTAGAGAAGATACAAAGGTAGTTGGTGTGAGAGAGGAGGATCCAAAGAATAGGGTTACAAGGAGAAGGTGGCTGTGGAGACCCTAGAGGGAAAAGAAGAATTTGGTTTTGTCTGGTGTGTTTACCCTCGCTGCACACTTAGATTGAACAAGTTTTTTTGGACGTGGTGACACTGTAACTCGAGCTTCTGGTCGTAAAACATTTGTCCTGATCCGCCATCGCCTGGCGGAGCGACTCGCCCATCTTGTCACACTCTGGAAGCTAACGTTAGCGCCACTGATATTCATGTCATCTCTGCCAGCTAATGGTGATGACACATAAACAGAAGGAGGCGAAGTCGCCTGTCTGAGAGGCCCGACGGCCCGACGGTGAACGGGTGAAAAAAAAAAAAAGCGTCGGAGGCCCTGCGGGTGCGTTTTAATGGCGTGCAGAAAAAGAAAAAAAAAAAAACAGAATCTAAAGTGTCCTGACGTTTTGGAGCAGCTGCCGCGACCAACAAACATGGAAATATACTCGGCAAAGTCGAGCGTTTGTGTACAATTGCACGTCTCGGATTGTGCAAGTGTGTGTGTGTGTGTGTGTGTGTGCGCACCTCACACACCTTCCCGCCCGCCGACACAATGCCTGGAGTTGTAATGTATATTTCAGGCCTTGTTGGCCGTCGCCGCGCGTGGCGCCTCAGCCGCCATCAAACATTCATACGGCGGAGGCGCATTTCCATTTCAAGGGAGGCGTCTCCGCCGCATCCAGCTGGAGCGAGAACCTCCTCCACCCTCCACCCTCCATCCCTCCATCCCTCCATCCTTCCATCCCTCCGCCGTTGCCCGTTATCGCTGCCTCCGTATGCTCCGCGCCGCCGCGTCCTGCTTCCCCGCCCGCCGCGCCGCTAACGCACCATTTTGTTCTAATCCTCTTTTGTTGAAAGCCTCTTTGTCTTTTGCTTTTGTGTTTATTATTCTTTTGTTGTGCTTTTGTTTGGCCGCCCCGCCGCCGCCGCCACCTTCTCCTCCTCCTCCTCCTCCTCTGGGTTGTGGTGAACTTAGCGGGCCGGGCGGAGAACCGGATCCCTCACAGCGGGTGAGGAGCTTCTTCGGCGGGAGCTTCCACAAGCGGCCATGTCAGAATACGCATTAATATGATGCAAATCGCTTTATACGCAAATAATACAAAATGCGATTCCAGTACATTTTATCCTCGAAATCCGAAAAAAAAATCAAAATTTCAAAAATTCAAAATTTCGTAAATTCGAAAATTCAAAATTTCGTAAATTCAAAAATTCTAAATTTCGAAAATTCAAAAATTTAAGTTAATTTTAATTGAATAATCATCATAAGATTATTTAAGTGTGAAGTTAATTTTAATGGAATAAAACATATTTCTAATAATTATTATTAATAATAAATCAATTCATTATCTTAATGAATTAAAAGTTTATTGGGAAATTGTTGAGCGGCAGCAGCGGAACATACAAGTTCAAGCTAGCGAAAAATATAAGTAAAAAACAAACAAAAAAGGATCAAAATATAAAGTGTAATCTATAAAAAATGAAATAAATAAGTAAATAAGGAAAAAATGTCTCCACAAAAATCTATAATATTAAAATACTTAAAAAGAATACTTAAAAAAGAAGACACAAACTAATAAAAAGTTGGGATCTGCTGCAGCAGCAGGCTGCCTCCTGTCTGAGCTGAGGATTCATATCACACTATAACCATGATTTTTCTTTTTGATGTCCCTTACATTATTAATATCCTTCTTTTTCAGGGTTTTTTTTCTACATTAATATCCTTATTTTGCGAGTTCTTGGGTGCTGGTGGAAGAAATTAACTCATTTAAGATCCAAAAAAAACAACAACATACGAACCCACTTCTGGAACCAATCCTATCCGAAAGGACCACAGTTTATATAAAATAAACAAATTGGACACATTTCCAAATATAAGCTGAAAATGTGTGTTTGTGTGTGTGTGTGTGTGTGTGTGTGTGTGTGTGTGTGTGTGTGTGTGTGTGTGGTGAACAGGTCACCTTGAATCTGACGTCCCTTTCACGAGCTCTTCACAACTTGGGAATCCCATTGAAGTCCTTGTTTTGGAGCCTAATGGAACACACACACACACACACACACACACACACACACACACACACACACACACACACACAATAAGATTCCCCTTCTATTTAGGAAAGAACGTTCCTAAAGGATGGATGTCCTGGCGCTGGAGCTTTGGAGCTAGCATGCTAATAGCTAGCGTTTGCTAGCACTACCGGGACCACCAGGTGGTTCAGGCTACGTTCTCTTGCTCGGATATTTGTTTCGGTTATTTACGATCATTTCCACGGCCGATCGGGAGTCCGAGGCGCGGACGGCGATACGTCGGACGGTCCCTGAAGGTGCCGGAAACGCCGCGAGGTGACGGACGAGAAGAACCCGGCGTGGATGCAAACACAGCGTCTGTTATTTACTGCTTCATTTTGCCGCGGCTCAAAGGACGCCGCGAGGGATGAACGACAGCTCGGCGCCGCATTTCCAAGGCGGCTTAATTGATTCTTTTGCGGTGAAAAGATGCTGTCAGCGGGGCGCCGGCCTCCTTTGAGCGGCCTTATCGCCGCCGCCAGGTTCGCCATCTGCATGACAGGGCTGGAGGCGAGGAGAGGCGGCGGGGTTATAATAGACGGCGGACCTGGAGACGCCGCTTGCTAAGTGACATTAAAAGCGTCACATGGTGAAGCTTTCCCATGCGGCGTTCAGCGGCGCCACGGTAAAAAAGAAGTATGGAAACCCTGTCGCCGGGTGCGGAGACCAGATGGGGTCTTTTATTCATCCGCCCCGGGTTTAATAAGGCGTCCGCACCGAGGGGTTCTTTGCGCCGCAGTGCCGGCTACGCTAACACGCGGGGCATCGTTAGCGCGACAGGTTCCGACCTCTAGAGCCCTGCGCTTTGAATTAGCGCTAGCCGGCGCCATTAAAAGCCCCCTCGCCAGCGTGGGTAGCTTCTCCACCCGCCCCCACCGTGACCCCCCATCGCTAGCCCGCAAGCTCCGGCGCTGATTACTTCCCCCGTGACCACGCCGGTGCAGACCGAGCCTCCGCCGAGGGAAAAGCGCGGCTGCCCTTCTATCCGGTAACCGAGAAAAACACCACTTGAGATCCCCGACCACTTCTCAACCCGAGAGCGGAAGGGTGGGAGCAGCGGAGCAACAACCCCTCTGGACGAGCTAACTTGGATGTGCACTGCTAATATTTAGGAGCAGAAGAACTCCACGGCATCACTTCCTGTTGTGGATCCTACATGTGGTTCGCCCCCCCCGGACGTGGCGGGCGCTAGGATGCTAACACAATCAAGCCGAAAGAAGGCGGCAAAAGCTTGCCCGGCTAACAACAGCTAGCTTATTGTGCGCTTTTGGAAACTGAGAGTTTGTTTGTTTAGAAGTTTATTAGGACGGCGTACAATCTCTGCACAGAGGCAGAGATGTTTGTACCAGATTTTAGCTCATAGCTAATTTCCACCTGTAGTCCTGGGGAGGATTCATTTCAACCGAGGAGCCGAGGGGGAAGCTTGTGTTGCTTCAAGAAGAAGTTAGCAAGTTCCGACCGGGGGGCTAACTAGGAGGCTAACTGCCAAATTCGGGCGGGCTTAGCAACTTTTTTTGGGGGGGGGACATCTGAAAAATAAGACGCCTGAGGCTAGGAGGCTAGCGATGAGGCGGAAGTCGAGGTGCAGACGAGTAAGAGGGTGAGATAAGAAACAAAAAAAGACGGGAAGAGAACTAGAAGTTTGTGGAAGTAATGGGTCCACGGCTTCCGGTATCCAGAAGGTCGGAGGGACTCGTCTGCGTTCCCCCTCCAGAGACGACCTCCCGCCTGCTTCTGCTGTTCCTCTGTGGAACCCTTCATTTGCATTTTAATTTGGAGCTGAAATTCCTGGCGCGAGGGGAAAAAGTGTTTCTTCACGGTCGAGGCTGCGGAGCTTCGACTGTCGCCTTCTTCTTCAGAGGCTTTAGGATGAAGGACTTTAATGCTTGTCTGGGTTCTCTCGCTGCGGAGCCTCCAGGTTCTCCCACGCTTGCCTGAATGTTTGGATGCCTGCGATTGACATGTGACTCACCCAGGCTAAGCCCCGCCCCCAAATATCAAAACAGTATCTAACGAATGAATAGCTATCCTAGCTAAGAGGCTCATCGCGCGCCGACAAGGAAAGCAATTTTCTCGGGGTACCTTCTGCTAGACCTCATTCGACGACACCCATCTGTCAGTCATCTTTAAGCCCCCCCCCCCCGCCGTGCACGCCCCCCCATGTCACATTCACACCTGCATGAATTGATTAATGGTTGTCGACACGCGGCGGCGGCGGCGGCGGTAGGGGTTGAGCATCATTACCCCTCCTGCGTTGATGCTGTCTGCTAACTCATTAGCTTCTGTGTTTTCTTGGCGGAGCTGTGTTTATGTGTTTATAGAGCCTGTGGAGGGAGGAGGGGGGTTAATACAAGGTACTGTTTACCTTTGCATGCACGCCATCTGTAGCTACTGCAGCAGAGACAATTAGCTACCACGGCGCACCTCCCGTGATGCTTTTCAGCTAATTACTCCGTTAAATCCCCCCGCCGCCACCACCGTGCACTTCCTGGCCACATGTCCCTCCCCTACACCTACTCCCAGGTGGAGTTTCTTCAAGAAGTGGCTAAGGTGATAAACGCCGCGGCGCCGCCTGTCCCCTCGGTCGTATGCTACGTCGGCGCCCATCATCGTCATCGTTCCCGAAGTCGTCGTTTAGCGCCTGTAAATGGTGGAAAGATGGGGGTGTTCGGGAGGGGGAGCAGCATATTATCATGCTTTAATAGCTTCCCCCGGGGGGAGTAAAATAGCTAGTTTGCTAATTGTGCTAATGGTCGGAGGGAGTAAGGAGAGGTGAGGAGGAGATGAGGTGTTGACAGGAGCCTTCAACACGCCGGCGCTAATTTGAGTGTTTATCATCCGTTAGCGTTAGCGCTCACGATCCTCCATTGCTGGATTCCTCAACGGCGGCGCTGCTGTTAGCTTCAGCTGACTGCTGACGGCGCCTTTCTTTGCGCAGCCATCTTGTTTCCAGGGTTGACTGGCTTGTTCTTTTCTACTTCCAGTTCGTTGTCCCTGATTCGCCGGGTTCTGCTGACTAGCAAGAGCAGAAGTCCATCTTGTTTTCGCCCTTTCATAATGGAAATGGAGACGGCTCTTCAAGAATCACGCCGGTTCAACGGGAGCGCGAGCCACTGTTAGCATGCTACGCGGGGTGGCTAATGCAAATTCTGACTGGTGATGACACATCCCCCCACGTTCCCTCCTTAGCCTTCGGCAGCGCCGACGTTGATATTAATCGCCAGAACCATGCTAATAAAGACAAACCGCTAACCGCTACATCTTCTCATCGTACCGGGGGCCATTTTCACCCCGCTGGCCAGAGAGGACTCCTCACTTAAAGAATGAAATCCCTGACAAGAAAGAAGAAAACATTTCTTTCCTGCGCCCTCCAGAGTAATCGCAGCCCCGCTAAAGATTAGCTCGTTACTTTAACGGCGTTTTGGGCTCCTCCTCGCCAAGGGTGCCAATAACTCCGGTCGGGGCCGGGGGAGATACATATATCTCTTCATCCCCCATCTCATCCTTTTCAGGAGCAACCCTCTTCCCTCCCTTTCCTTTCTGAGCATAGTCCAGATTGCAATGTCTTTCCTGAGAAGCAGAATTTGGCATTGAAATATTAACCCTTTCACTCACAGGTCACATAGAAGCATACAACTATTGACCCTTTCACTCACAGGTCACATTGAAGCATACAACTATTGATCCTTTCACTCACAGGTCACATAGAAGCATACAACTATTGACCCTTTCATTCACAGGTCATATAGAAGCATACAACTATTGACCCCCTTACTAAGAAGTCACATTGAAGCATACAACTATTGACCCTTTCACTCACAGGTCATATAGAAGCATACAACTATTGACCCCCTTACTAAGAAGTCACATTGAAGCATACAACTATTGACCCTTTCACTCACAGGTCACATAGAAGCATACAACTATTGACCCTTTCACTCAGGTCATATGGAGACGATCAACCATCAACCCTCTCATTCTCATTGGAACCAGGGATCTTCTGGCTGTGAGGAAGATGATGACCTGTGTATCTCGCTATACTTGTATTTTATTATTTTTACATGTATATTTACATTACTTGTGATTTATTTAGGTGAAACCATTTCAACCATTCCAAATAAAAAGGGCAAATTTAAACAAATCCGACCACATGGACCTTCTTGTTCTCCTACCTGGGAAACCTTTGTGTTCTCTCCATGTTCTCCTTCCAGGTGTTTTGATGTGTTCAATGACCTCCCAGGCTGTCGTGGTTCTTCTTAGCAGCAGAAACAGAACGACCACCACTTCCACCGCCGCCATCTTTGTTGTTGTCAGACACTCTTGACCTCTTCTTGACCTTCTTCCTGCTCCTGGAGACCTCTGAGCCCGAGCGGCGCCTCCTAGAGGACCAAATCCTTCCTCTCAGAGAAGACAGATCCAGAACATCAGCAGAACATGAATGATCGTACAACCTCTTGGGCTCTCCTCCGCACCTGCCAGGGTTCTCTCCAGGTTCTCCAGGTTCTCCATGTTGTGTCAAGAGACTTCCATAGTTTTTGTTGTCAGAGGAAATGGAATATTCTGGATGAGCTTGGTGGTTCCAAGGGTTCTCCATGTTCTGCTAAGCAAGATCAGCATCTTGGCCACTGGAGGTGGACCTGGGCTTCCACTAGGGGGCGCCGGCGAGCTCCCGCCACTGAAGATGCGAATGGATGAACATTCTAGACGGGGGTCATGTGACTCCTGGGTGGATCTCCAGCGGGCGATGAAAGCGCGATGGCGGCGTTCACCCCTGCGCTCTTCAAACCCTGTTTAAGTGAAAGAATTAAAAGATAAGAGCAAAAGTGCAGTTTAATTAAATCTTAATCCGGGCGCGTTGAACCTTGAAGGCCGGCGGGGGAAGCAAGAGAAGGCTTGGAGAAGAAGGGGGAGTAAATCTCCCCGCACCTGTGGGTGGTGTTTAACACCATCCTCACTTTATCTGGGGTTTCATTTCACTATTTTTTTTTTTTTCCTTGAAAATTGGAGCGGAGTGGTACGTTCCGGGCGTACCACTGTCCTCGGAGGCGGCAGGAGGTCCGGCACCTTCTTGATATTCACGGGAGGCGCCGCCGCCGCAACCAGAACACAAGCTAGCCTGTGTCCGCCGGACAGGAAGTTCACCCCCCCCCCCCCCAACCCTCGGTTGCTAAGCGACAGGCTCGGGTCACGTGACCCGGATGTTGAGTCTCGGGGTTCGGTGACGTCGGGAGAGGATGGGAGCTGCGTTTCTCTGCATGTTCTCCCTGAACTTCACAGCTTCTCCATGTCTGGAGCCTCCATGTTCTCCTGCTTGGGTTCCCTCAAGGTTCCCCGACTCCAGCCTGCAGGATCCTGGACGCCGGTGTGAGGGAGGGGGTGAAAGGTCATGTGTCTGTAGGTGGAGCCGGTGATTGACAGGTGATCATGTGATTGATAGGTGATCATGTGATTGATAGGTGATCATGTGATTGATAGGTGATCATGTGATTGTGAGGTGATCATGTGATTGTGAGGTGATCATGTGATTGACAGGCGACCCTGTGATTGACAGGAAACCATGTGATTGACAGGTAACCATGTGATTGATAGGTGATCATGTGATTGATAGGTGATCATGTGATTGACAGGTAATCATGTGATTGACAGGTAATCATGTGATTGACAGGTAATCATGTGATTGCGAGGTGACACTGTGATTGACAGGCGACCCTGTGATTGACAGGAAACCATGTGATTGATAGGTGATCATGTGATTGATAGGTTATTATGTGATTGACAGGTAATCATGTGATTGACAGGAAACCATGTGATTGACAGGTAACCATGTGATTGATAGGTGATCATGTGATTGATAGGTTATTATGTGATTGACAGGTAATTATGTGATTGACAGGCGACCATTTGATTGACAGGTGATCATGTGATTGAAAGGTAACCATTTGATTGACAGGTAATCATGTGATTGACATGTGACCATGTGATTGAAAGGTGATCATGTGATTAACATGTGACCATGTGATTGAAAGGTAATAATGTGATTGACAGCTGACACTGTGATTGACAGGTAACCCGGTGATTGACAGGTGATTCATCTCATTTAAACCCAGGCTGTGTGTGAGCAGGATCGGCAGCTGACATGATGAATGAATGAATGAATGAATGAATGAATGAATGAATGAATATATTTTGTGTGAAATATGATCTTAGAACCCGCCGTCCCCGAAGAACCTTCCGACGTGCACGCCAGCAGAACGTCCTAAAGGGCCGAGGCGGGAAACAGAACCGAGACACGACGACTTTAAATGTCAGAGAGGCGGCAACCGGTGACACACACCGCCTCCTGATATTCATGCATGGACACACTCCTGAGTGTGTGTGTGTGTGTGTGTCTTTCAGACGATCTTCTGGGAGTTCGGCCATGTTTCGTGTCGGACTTTAAGTGTCGGACGCTCAGATGGAAGCTAAAGGTTAATGAGCCGGGATTAAGATTGGGATGAAAGATAATTGTTGGAAAGCGACGGATCAATAAATAACCTCAGACCGGAAAAGGTCACGACGAAAAAAAAAAAAAATGTTAATGTTGATTGACATTGTGAATCAGAAAAGGAGCGACTCAAAGAACTGGCTTTCCACTTCGGTAACATTAGCATTGAATAAGAATGAATGAATAGACAAATATTTGATGCTAGCAGTAATCCATGTTAGCATCCCAAAGAATTAGCCACAGACACTCCTTCGGTATGCTTGAAGTTCCCTTTGCCCTTCGGATAGTACCCAATAGTACTTGATAGTACTCAATAGTACTACCCCCCCCCAATCTGGTGCATTTATGCATTGGAGTACTACGCAGTACTACCAGTACTACCAGTACTACTACTGTTCGATACTAGCATGCTCTCCATCTGTGCAAAGCTAGCACGAGTATACCTGTTACCTGTTCTGGCTACTATTATAGGTCCATCCCTCCATCCATCCATCCATCCATCCATCCATCCATCCAGCCATCCATCCATCCATCCATCCATCCATCCCTCTTCGTCCCGGGTCATTGAGTTGCCGTCCCATCATACTTCATTTTTCCGCGCCATCAATCCTGCACACGAACGCAGCAGCCTGCGATCAGGCAGCTAATTTATACCTTGCTGATGCTGCAGCCGTTGCCGTGGATACGGGCTCTTTTTTTTTCCCTTTTTCTTTCAAACGCTAATTTATGCGCTGTGACTATTTGGGCTGTTTAGTTTGGCCAAAGTCAGCAGTTCTCCTCCTCCTCCTCCTCGAATATTTAAAGATCTTCATCCGCAACGAGGGGGCGGTGGGGGTGGGGGGATCATCGGACGATGACGATCCGATCAATCGGTGATTTATCAGGCGGCGGCGCAGGGGAATGGAGGGGAGCAAGGATGGACCCCAGAGGACAAACATCTAATGAAAGAAAAGGAGCGAATGTTGTATGTCTCTAAATGATGTGAATGAGTGAATGAATGGTTGTAGTTGTCGTGTGAATGAGAGGGTGAATGGTTTTGTGTCCTCATATGTGGCCTCGCTGGGACGAGCAGGACATTTGTGGACGGATGATTGATTTGTCATCAATCAGCGTTTCATGGGAAGGTGTGTTCCTATGCTGACGTGTAGCGAGCCAAAGATGGTGAACACTAAGCAGGAAAGGAGTCAAAGTTTACCGGGTCACTTACTTCTTCGTCTTCTTTGGGCTTTTCCCTCCAGGGGTCTCCATGCTGAATCAATCTTGTCTTGGCCATGTACAGAGGAGTGTTCGTGTCCAAACTGTCTCTGTCATCATTTTGTCTCGGTCATACATGTCCTGCACCTCTGTGGCACAGCTTTCTTTTTCCTTTGGCTTTTCCTTCCAGGGGTCTCCACAGTGAATCCACCTTCTCTTGGACATGAACAGAGGAGTGTTCATGTCCCAACTGTCTCTGTCATCATTTTGTCTTGGTCATACATGTCCTGCACCTCTGTAGCACAGTTTTCTTTTCTTTTGGGCTTTTCCCTCCAGGGGTCTCCATGGTGAATCCATCTTCTCTTAGACATGAACAGAGGAGTGTTCATTCCCAAACTGTCTCAGTTGTCATTTTGTCGCGGCCATACATGTCCTGCGCCTCTGTGACACAGTTTTCTTTGCCTTTGGGCTTTTCCCTCCAGTGGTCTTCACAGTTAATCCACCTTCTCCTTCTCACCCTATTCTTTGTATCCTCCTCTCTCATATCAACTACCTTCATATCCTCTCTCACCACCTCCATAGACCTTCTCTTTGGTCTTCCTCTAGACCAGCGGTCGGGAACCTATGGCTCCTCTGGTGACGGCGTATGGCTCCCAAACAATTTTGAGTTGAAAAAGAAACTCAGTTTTGAACTGATTTAAAATACTTGTGATATTTCTTCATAACACTTTGTCATTTTAAAGTAAAAAGAAATCCGTTTTGAAGATAAATTTCACAGGTCACCTGTCGGCCGGGTCGGGAACCAATGGCTTGGGAGCACGTCCGGGTCATCGTAAAGGTGAAGGAATCAATTTTATCAGATAACTAACTAGTTTATCCCCTTCAACCCTTGTAACGGAAAAGATGGTGAAAAGCAAAAAAGAGGATGATTACCGTGCATGGAGGCTGCGTGGACATTTGGATCTGTGGTATGTTCAATATGCAGTGATAAAATTGCATTAATGAAACGGTTAAATATACAGGCTGACAGATGAGGTTAGACAGGAATCCCCATGGAACATGATGTTTGCGGATGACATTGTGATCTGTAGTGAGAGCAGAAAACAGGTAGAGGAAAATCTAGAGAGGTGGAGGTATGCTCTGGAAAGGAGAGGAACCAAGCAAGACAGAATATATGTGTGTGAATGAGAGGAACTCGGGTGGAACGGTGAGGCTACAGGGAGTGGAGATCAAGAAGCTGGAGGATTTCAGGTACTTGGGGTCAACAGTCCAGAGCGTAGGAGAGTGTGGAGAAGAGGTGAAGAGACGGTCCAAGCAGGTTGGAATGGATGGAGAAAAGTGTCAGAGGTACCAAGAGATAGAAGAACATCGGCCAGAATAAAAGGAAAGGTGTACAAGACAGTGGTGAGACCAGAGATGATGTTTGGACTAGAAATTGTTCCAATGACCGAAAGACAGCAGGCAGAACTAGAGGTTGCAGAGATGAAGATGTTGAGGTTCTCTTTGGGAGTGACCAGGATGGAGAGGATCAGGAAGGAGTCCATCAGAGGAACAGCACATGTTAGATGTTTTGGAGAGAAGGTCAGAGAAGCCAGACGGAGATGGTTGGGTCATGGACAGAGGAGGGATGGAGAATATATTGGTAGACGGATGCTGGAATTGGAGGTCTGGAGGAAGACCAAAGAGAAGATTTATGGACGTAGTGAGAGAAGATATGAAGGTAGTTGGTGTGAGAGAGGAGGATCCAGAGAATAGGGTTAGATGGAGAAAGTGGACTCGCTGTGGCGACACCTGAAGGGAAAAGCCCAAAGAAGAAGAAGAAATGGTCAAATATAAAGCGGCACTTCGAACGAATCCATGCAGCACCAGAGGTCGCATTAAAAGTAAGACATAGTTAATTTATGAAACGCTATTTTTGATGTATAATATATGGCTATATGGCTCTTAAGGAAATATATTTAGAAATATTTGGCTTTTATGGCTCTCCCAGTCAACAAGGTTCCTGAGCCCTGATCCAGACCTCCAATTCCAGCATCCATCTACCAATATCTTCACTCTCCCTCCTCTGCCCATGACCCAACCATCTCTGACCTTCTCTCCAAACATCTAGCATGTGTCGTCCCTCTGATGGACTCATTCCTGATCCTCTCCATCCTGGTCGCTCCCAAAGAGAACCTCAGCATCTTCATCTCTGCCACCTCTAGTTCTGCCTCTTGTCTTTTGGTCGTTGCTACTGTTTGTAGATCATCTCACCAGTGTCTCCTCCACCTTTTCTTTCATTCTGGCTGACATTCTTCTATCTCTTCGTACCCCTGACACTTTTCTCCAACCATTCCAACCTGCTTGAACCCGTTTCTTCACCTTTTCTTACAAACTCTCTGCTGCTCTGGACTGTTGATCCCAAGTACCTGAAATCCTCCAACAATCCTCACCATTCCTTTCATTCTTATACTCTTTCTTCTTGCCACTAACTTTCATTCCTCTCCTTTCCAGAGCATACCTCCACCTCTCTAGATTTCCCTCAACCTGTTCTCTGCTCTCACAACAGATCACAAAGTCATCTGCAAACATCATGGTCCAAGCCTGTCCAGCCTGTCCACCACCACGGCAAACATGAAGGGGGTCAAAGGTGATCCCTGGTGGAGTCCCACGTCCACCTTGGTTACATTTACAGCACACCTCACCACTGTCTCACAGCGAGCATACATGTCCTGCGCCAGTCAACATATTTCTCTGCCACTCTAAACTTCCTCATACAGTACCAGAGTTCCTTTTCTTGGTCTACGAAATCCAATGCAGTTCCTTCTGACCCTCTAGCATTCTCAAATTAATTACTGCATCTGTAGTATTCTTTTCAGGCCAAATATGTAATAATATAAAAATAGTGACAGCTTTCATCAAATATTTACCATTAAAATTCTACATTCAAGCTCTTAACATGATACAAAACACTCCAACATTCATTTGTACTCATTCATGCCACTTTTAGATCATTTTTGAACCAAATAGCATGTTAGCATCGGGCAGCGTATGCTAGCACATCTTGAGAACGTTCACAAAAAAAAAATAATATTTTGATTAGAATATATTTACCCAGCTAATCGTGCTGGTTAGCTGCGCCGTGACTCGTGTTTCCCGCCGAAACCTCGGAGACAAAATAGATCCAAAAGTTACCAAAGTGAACGGCTTTAGCCTGAATGTGGATTAGCGTTAGCATGTGCGTGTGTGTGTGTGTGTGTGTGTGTGTGTGCGCCACTTTCTCCCCTCTAGAGCCTTGTTATCCCTGACGTTGGTCCAAGGATGTCCAACATGAGATGAAGCGGATCGACCACACACACACACACACACACACACACACACTTCAAAACAAGCTAACAGGCAACACAATCAAGACAATGAGATCAATGCTCGTGCTGTATGTGTGTGTGTGTGTGTGTGTGTGTGTGTGAGTGAGTCATGGCTTAATGAGCCTCGGGAGCCGGAAAAACGAAATATGAGCGCGAGGATGAGGAGCAATTGATTGTTGAATACTTGGAGCTGATGTGAGGAGCAGTCTGAGGGTGAAGCTAGCAGACATGAGGAGAAAGAAGGTCGAGGAGGTGGAGGAAGGAGGAGGAGCTTCAGGAAGGCCTCCAACACACTCACTCTTCACCAACTTTTACTTCCTTGTTACCTGTGCACATGTAGATGCTCACCTGAGGTGATGTAGGACCTTCATCTTCATCTCCAAACTCCACTTCCATCCCAAAGCTGTTCAAAGGGCCTCCAGTGGCTTCCCTTTCCGTTGGTCTCCACGTTAACGCAGATGCTAGGTGTCTCTGCATGTTAGCGTAGGTGGAACGTACCAACGATGGAGGGGTGCTGCCGTCTCTCCGTGCGAGTGGAACCTTCCGAGGTTCTTCGTCATGACCGACGAGGAACCGTTCGCTAACGCCGCGACGCAACATGGCTCGTACACTCGTCATGGCAATCCCAGTTCACCTGTTTAGCTAGCTGTGCTAACCTTTAGCAATTAGCATTTATTGTTTGTTTGTTTAGAAGTTTATAAGGACGGTGTACAAGTACATTTAGCACAGAGGCACCAGATTATAGCTCATAGCTAATTTCCATCTGTAGTCCTGGACAATACAATTATAAAACTGTATAAAATAGACAATATATATAAAATATACAGATAGGCAATAAAATAACTACACAATATATAAACAGGCTATAAAATATGTGCTTCAATCCGTCACTACAAGTTACGCCGGTATTTGTCAAGAATGTCCACGTGACAGGCGGCCATCTTTGTTCTCACCAGCTAGCAAGGTCAACTAGTTAGCAATTAGCGCGATTTCGAAACCCCGCGCGGATGGACGGGAACGCTGGCATGGCGCTGCGAGCGCCAAAACATCGGTGTGTGAGGATTCCCCCATGCACACACACACACACACACACACACACACACACACACACACACTGCAGTGAGCTGTGCTCTTAAGCAGCTAATTTGAATGCAAAGCCAGACTTTGCCATGCGATTACACACTTCCTCTGGAGCAGAGTGGAGAGAGGGAGGGTTTCCTCCACTCCCTCATTCCTTCTCTCTCTCCCTCCCTCTTCTTTTTC